>NW_019384324.1:200252-203009 GCF_000671375.1 Centruroides sculpturatus
AATTTTGTTTTGAAACTTTTTGAATTTTTTAAAATTTTGAAGCAAATTTATATTTGAAAAAATTTTATATTCATAAAATACACTCGAAATAACTTATTGCTTTTTTATTTTAAGTCATTAAAAATTTTATTTAATTCTAACATAAATGTTTTTATTTCAATTTTTAAAATAAATTTTTATTATTTTGACATTTTTGATATAAAAGAACGTTTGAAATTTTTAAATTTTACTTTCTTCTCCTCTACTTAAAATCATTATAAATTTTATTTGAGGAGTATTTTAAATTTAGGAAAGCTGTAAAAAAATGTAATGATAGGTTTTTTTGAATCTAAAAAATTATCTAAATTAATATTTGGACTTTTTCTTTTATACATAAATTTTGTATTTTTA
Source organism: Centruroides sculpturatus (assembly GCF_000671375.1). NCBI lineage: Eukaryota > Metazoa > Arthropoda > Arachnida > Scorpiones > Buthidae > Centruroides > Centruroides sculpturatus. Next base: position 200,643 of record NW_019384324.1, read on the forward strand.
TTTTTTTTCAGATAAAAAAAATGTATCTAAAAATCTAACTTTAATAGGTTTTTCGACTTATAAAATTATTTTAATTTTTATTTTAAGGTAATTTTAACTTTAAAGAAAGTCAAAAAATTTTATTGATTTAAGAAGTTTTTGGAGTGAAATTTTTTTTATGGTTTTAGAATTTTTTGATTTAAATTTTAGATGATTTGGATTCAATTTTCAGGTGTTTTTTTAGATTGAAAAAATTATTCGAATCTAAAAAGTCACTTAAAAAGGAATTTTTTTCCCTCAAAAAAACGCTCGAAAAATTAAATTCAATTGTTCTTCTAGCTGAGGAATAGTAAATGTACATTATTTCTATAAGGAAATTGGGAATGACGAGAGCATCCCTTTCCTCCTCGTCCTCTTCTTCCTTCTCGTAAAAATTAAGGAACAAACTTCTGAAAATTTTAATTGTAGAACATGTAAAAACTGGAACGGGGGATGCTAAACATCCGTCTACGTCATTGGGCTTTCAAGTAGAGTAAAATGCGCAGTGGTTTTGAGCATGTATGGCTCGGCGCCAGATGCGAGAAGGGATTGATGGTTTCCAGATATTTTCTCTATATCTGACGGACATTCATGGATATTTGTGTAAGTACATCCGTTACTAATTAACTAATATAAGTAGAGTATCATACAGGTGTTAGCGTGGAGGGTTGTCCCCCCACGTAAAACGTGGGAGTTGGAAAAAAAATTCGGTTCGTCAGACACACGGTCGAGTCCATATCTTAATCAATAGACGTTGTTGGCTTGCGTTATTGCTGCACATGTCACCCATTCTATAACGGTTCTTGGAGTATAAGCCATACTCTACAATCCATATCAGCTATTGTAAATGGATAATGAGTCACCCTATCAATTTCTGCTGCTTCTACAGTAACATATGTGCCCTATTGGATATCACAGGTTAGTCTACGATAATTTAATTTAATCCAGTTTCTTGTACTTGATACTGGACCCCCCCTCTGTAATTCTATAGTGGTGATATCAATGTAGCTTCCTGACCTATTTTCCTTATTACTGATACTGTAAATATGGCACAGTGGGAAAGTTTTGTTTGCTGTAGTAGTAGTAGTAGTAGTATTAGGTTAATGGTGTTGTTAGATTTAATTGAATTAAATGTTGATTACGGGGCGCGATTTTCTCGTGTTAATGGAGTTTAAAACGCGAGGAAACGTGAGAAATTTCTACTGTTATCTACGAATCAATGTTGGCATTGATTAGTTGCCCTGGACACAACAGTTCGACCTTGACAAGTGACTTATTCTCTTTGGATGGTTGGATTGGAGTGGTTCGTGATCGTTCGATTTATCGCAGATTATTGGCTAGACAGATAACGTAACCTACGCTTATTACTATAGTAGCATCACGTTACACCACAAGATAATAAGCAATTTATTTATATTTTTTAAATAAAAGAATCGTCTTATAATGGCGTACATCCCTCGATGGATTCCTCCTCATCATCATCATCACTTTAAAGTTGAAAATTTTGATTTTATATTTAAAATTACAAATAAATCTTTGCATTTATTAAATTTTTATTATTTTCTATACTTTTATAATGTATTTTTGGTGTTTTTTTTTACGATTGTTAAAGGAGGTTCTGAGAGTGGAAAGCTGTTGTTTATTTTTAAATACGCATTGATGAAGGATGCTAATTTTATTTATTAAATTATTTAAATTCGTAACTGTTTCATTCTAATTGGATTTTCTTAAAGAAGAGAGGACATTTTTATACTATACTATATATATAAGCCTAAATTATTAACAATTTATAGCAGTAACGTTAGTAAAATTATTACATATGCACCATGCGTGACACTTCTCAGATTGTTCTTGATGTATTTCGAAGTATTCCAGGGGCTGGGATTTCTATTATCCCCCTTCTAGAACGTGCTAAATTATAAATTATAAACTTATCTATGAAAATGGGGCAAAGGTAAGTGTTTCAGAAAACGGGATAACGCGAAGAACGTAAGAAAAATCACACATAAAGGTCAATTATTATCCTTCTGCAGATAGACCTATTGGAGTAGTGCCAAGTCAACGCTGCAGAATCGACTGTAGTTAATAATCATGCGGTCGAGATCGAGTTTTAAGACCTTACAAGCATCCTTATATAATGTAAGACAGGGGGAGAGAGCGAAAGAACACGTGAAAGGAATTCAAGGTCGAGAAGGAATTTTGTATTTTTTTCCCCTGTTTTTTTTTTAATAATTCAAAAAACAAAACTCTTTTGTGTGTTTTAAAGTGAAGTTTGTTAAGTAAAATTTTTTTTTCATTATAAAAAAAAAGTTGAAGTAATACGTGATATTTATTTTTTAAATAAATTAT
>NW_019384324.1:203718-226628 GCF_000671375.1 Centruroides sculpturatus
AAAAAAAAAAAATTAGGTTTGTTGGTGATGTGTTTGCTTGTAAGTTTTACATCTCGTGTTTACAGTTTTCCAAGCGGTGGTAAGTTTCTTCTTCTTATTATTATTATTTAACCTATAAATCTATTTAAAATAATAAATAAATTATCCCGGTAATGTTTAATTTAGATTAATAACCTGTATAGTTCGTTTACACGTATAAAAAAAACTGGAGAAAGATAAATAAATCCTCCTTATTTATAGATATAATATAAATTACTGTAATTTATTCTTAAAGTAGTATAAGATTACAAATAGCTAAAGTATTGATCTTGTCTGGAAATATATATTCGAACATGAGAAGTTCCACATTAATCTTTGTGTGTTGCAGAGAAGTATTTTATTGTGAAGAGAAGCATCATTTACAGGGGCAGGTCTCTTCTTGCTGTTTTTTTTAGTTTATAAAGGAATTTATATATATATAATTTCGTTTTTTAGATGAAAATAAAAACGGATGAAATAGTTTAGAAACTCAGAAACCGTGATCAAATGGGAAGAGGATCGATAAGGAAAGTTTACAAAAGTACATGTAAAATGGTTTCGTGTTACGTTCTCTTCAGCTGAAAACGATTTTTACATGGAACAATTGGCGACTGTCTCTTTGCGTCATTCACAACACAATTTTTAAACGAATACAACACAGGACAAGGACATAAATTAACATATTTTTTAATATTTTATCACTGCGAATGAATGTTTGGAATTTAAAACGTTCGTTATTTTAATACATTTTAATACCGTTTTCTAAAGATAAAATTTATTAAGAACACGGCTTAACGTCTATAGAATTAATTTAAAACGTTAAAAAACACCACTCCCCCTCCGAATTATTTATTAATTTACTCGATAAACAAGTTTAATCTTGCGAAAATTAATTTGTGTGCTTTGCAGTGAAGTATCTATGCTTGCAGAGATGATAGCTTTACAGGGGCTGACTTGAATTTTAAAAAGTAGATAGAAAAAAATAAAACAAGCTTCTTTATTGATTTATAAGCAAAATGTTGATATAATAGCAGCACGTCTTTTTTTTTGTATAATAGAAAATGAGTAAAAATTAAATTAAGTTAACAACTTTTAATAAAAGTCTACAATTGAGAATTCGACTTAATTAACGAAATATTACATCCGAAGAGATTGATTTAATTAGAATTTAATTATCTAGAATATAAAATAATATTAAATTGGAAAGAAAATTGGGGAAATAAATTGCATTCTGTTAGTAGAAAAGTTTATTTTTCTTTTGTTTGTTAAGATTTAATGGTGTAAATATGAAGATAAGTAGAACTGTTGTTAAAACCTAAATTTTTAAGTTGAACAATTGAAAAAAAAAGAGAAGAAAAACAAGAACTAAAAGTATTTTGTTGTAAATTTTAAAAAAAAAATCTTGAAGAGAATCAGTAAAGGAACAGCAGAAAAAAAAAATAAAAAAGAACAGACAAACGACGTTGCTAAAGGGACAGTGTCAAGAAAGCTTTATAGAAATAGATTGCAGTAAAAGATAGCTGTATCAGTTAAACTTTAAAATAAGAAAAACATTAAAAAACTGAAAATATGATAAAAAGAAAAAATATCAGAAAATTTCAAACTTCTAACATTATTTTTCCCTCTTCCAAATCAACATTTTAAACAAGGAAATCACAATATATATATATATTTGATCAATTAATCTATAGTTAAACTAATTAAATATACAAAGGACTCGTTGCTATAGTAAAGTAATAATGGCAAATTATTGTAATTTACACGTTAACTGGACAGTTATTATTGGAACTCACGATTGCTATTATTATTATCGATTCTGTTCGTGACATTTGAGAACAAAAAACAAATTTATCTATCCTTCCTGTTAGATAGAAAATGTAAAAAAAGAAGAAGTTTATCGTGCGAAGAAAACAGGAATGAAATATAAATTACAGAGTTTTACAACTGTGTTTCAAATTGAAATGTTTACTTCAGAGATGAAAAATCGTATAGGGAGAGATGGGGTCAGAACAACAAAATAACATGTGATATTACTTTAATAATTAGGTTAATCTATAGTTAACTCATAAATTGATTTCTAAAGGTTCATTGCACTCTGTTATGACGAAAATAACACGAGTTATATTAACTATATTAAAGCAGAATCACGAGGAGCATTGCAGTGAAGTATGTCATCTTACAGTGAAGTACCATTTACAGGGGATAAAATTTTAAAAATTAATATAAAATTATCAGTTTTAATATAAAATTTAAACGAATTATAATTGATAAGTAACTAATTAATGGTCTAAATGCCTAAAATAAAATTTGCACGTAAACTAAATGAGCTACGTTTTAGGGCCTCACGCTTTTTAATTTATTACTAATTAGTAGAAAGTAAGGGTTTTATACGTCACAGCTTAGGGCTTCAACTAGGGCCTTTAATATTTATAATCTAAATAATCTTACGCACGTTTTAACAAGAAATTCGAATATTTTACTAAAATTGTTGGATAATTTCAGTAATTTTATTTACGTTAGTAATTAAATCTGCGTTTTTTAAACTAAATTTTTAAATAAAATTAATTATTTTTATTTTCAGATCTTTGTACAATGTTGAATGAATACACGTATTACATAAAAGTGGGTGAAGTTGGACAGATAAGTGTTGGAAACGAAAGCTTTCCGTCCGGTCAAAATGGCACAAGTACAGTACCAACGACGTGTATGGTCGAATTGGTCACGTGTCCGTCCTGCCATATCTCTGTGTCTTTTCTTCATATAAATATTTCTACCTGTAGCCAAGACAACAGTTGCAGGTAATTTAAATTCGCGTGCTACTTTCTTTATTCGGGATTCGCTGTTCTGTTACTATAACAGATCTTATAAATAGCCATTTTGCAAATAGCAATATTATGTTCTATAACCCAATTTCTTCTGTTTTTGTAGTAGCATACAATAGCTTTTTCTAACAATGATTTTATTAGAGTTTTTGAATAAATTATAAATCAAATATTATAATACTTTTGTAGTATTAACATCAATAAACTAAGCTGTTAACATTTGGCAATGTTTCACGTATACCTGTAATGACTACTAAAACAGGAAGCCATTAGTGCCTTTGTCACTGGGCACTTACAATCACACTTAAGCACTTTGGCACTTACGTACTAGCGTACTACTCTACACACATAATGATCCAAAAAAGGAATAAGCAGCAGGCAAAAGAGAGACTCAATCCTACAAATATACTACTGTAGAACAATCTCTATAGTATTCTGAATTTCACGAAATGTAATTTACTGTCTTACTGTGAAAGGTCTCTGTACTAATGGTTTCCTGTTTCAGCAATAATGTAAACACTGTAATTAAATTTTGCAGTTTTACTTTTTGAAATTGTACTTAAGCAGTAAATTTCTATATATTAAAAGCCATTTTAATAAGAAAATTTCACATTTATACATGATAGTGAAGTCTGTTAGTTGTACAGCTGTATTTGTACTACAGTAGTTTTACCGGATAAACCAATTAAATACTATAGAAATTCGTTTAGTATTATTCATATTTCTTGAAATATCATTAAATTAACAACATTTTTAAATTAATTTTTCAGGTGTAGTTACGTCCAAATTGTAGAACCATCTTACGACCACGTCAGGCGTCATCTATGCGGTTATGGGCGAAACAGCTCGTTCCATCACGTGGAATCTCAGACCAAGGTCACTTCCATTCGTTATACACGAAAATCAGCCTTTGATTCTTTCACCTTACAGTTCATTGTATTGAGTAAGTGTAAATCCCCTTAAGTTTTATTCGTGTGTAACTTATAAGATTGTAGACAACACAATCGATACGTCGATCTTTCAATTTGGGTTAATGGTTTACTAGCTGAAAAATCAATCTTTTTTTCAACTAAAAATAGACTTCAATAGTCTATTTGTAATGCTGAAGGATTAACTTACGGATTTATAATCCTGATTCGACGAGAAAATTAAATTTAGAAACTCCTCCAGACAGAAAACAAATTGAATTCTTGTAGACACTTGTTTTTTCCCCATGTTTTTGAATCCCAGACTATGAACCATTAACTTTAATTTATGGCTATGGATTTGGGCGGCTGACCAAATTGTGATGTTAAACTTTCAAAACTGACCTTTGTTTTCAGAATTTTCCATGTAATTCTGAAGTATCGATCAGTGTTTGATTCATAAAAATTTAATAAAAATCGATCGATCAATTCGGGTAAAATCGATTCAGATCCATGGATTTAAATTTAGATATTGATTTCTAACGCTGATAACTGAAATTCAGATCGAGATTTTTCTCTATAAAACAATTTTTGTCGTCTGAATCTCTGCTTCTTTAAACTCTGAGTTTGCAATATTCGAATGTTCTCAATTCCAATATGGATGCTAAAAATTGTAATTTACCAGTGATTGTTTTTCATTTATATCTTATAGATTATCTTTGGTACAACACATTAGTACACCATTAATAAGTGTGCCACTAGTTTAGAGAAATTGAGAACCATTAATTCATCATATATGCAGATATATACATATATTTGGCAGTTATCTTTGCTGAAGTAAAGGCTAACTCAAACTTGATGGAAAAAAAGTAAATTTAAGGATGCATAAAAGGCCCAAGCTGCCAAGAGGCCCCAAACTCCCTGATACCTTCTCAGGTTCCCCTGTTCTAAAAAGCAAATTTAGAATGCCAAAATAAGATCACGAAATTATCCCAACTTGCAATTTATTTCTATTCTTAAGATATGTTTCAGCATTCTAAAATACAAATTATTTTATATCCTTTCCTTTAATAAGTTTTAATTTTAAAAATCTAAAATATATATAGCTCAAATTTCATCTATTAAAATGTACGATGACATGTTGAAGAAGCCTGCAAGAAACTAGTCAGCAGTCCAGTTTAATATAAAATCGACTAAATTTTTCTAAAGAAAAAAATTCCAACTTAAGACGCCATTTTGCATCGAGAAATCCTTAAGAAATCAATGTAATTTCCTCAATAAAGTCAAAGTTCAAGCTGACTACTCCATAGAATACATTGTCATCTTGTAAAAAAAATTGAGGAAGTTTAAATAATCGAATAAAAATATTCTTATTAGATTATTAAAAATTTCCATTTGGTGTTTTTTTCTCCTTCCTTAGATTTTTAATGCCCGAACTAACTACATTAAATTTTTTTAATGGTAATAAAATTCGCATAATTAGACTGCTATCGGGTATGAATGTAAATGAGAATCACAAAGAAGGATAATTAATCTACTTGTCTTGTCTTCAATTTAAAGAAACGATTAAGTATACGCGAAGATAATAATAATAAAAAAAAAAGAATTTCCATTTGATGAGAGAAGTAAAATTACAACTTTCCTTCCCATTCATTCATTCATCCATTTTTCTTCCCCATAGAAAAAAAATCTTTAATGCAATTTAAATCTTTCAAACTTTCTTTAAAATGCATTTAGGAAAATGCAATTAATTATATATTCAATTTCCAGACGTTTCTCGGGTTTAAAACGGTTTTAAAAGTTCGTTAGAAAAAAAATACAGTCGATTCCCCAGTTTATTTAGAGGGGCGTGCTCGTGGGCGTGGCCAATTCCGAAGTGGGTGGGCCAATTACCAATGGGGGAGTGGGCATCAACATTACAAAGTTGGAGCCGTCGTTTGTGGGCGTGACTTGGTGACGAAAGAGGCGTGGCCAAACAGCGAAAGAGGCGTGGCCCACTGACGGTGGGAGGGGCCGATCGAAAGCGGGAGGGGCCAACGATTTATTGACGTATCCGCGATTTACGTATTTATTAATTTCGATTTTTAAAAAGTCCCTCCGTTCGTTAAGCATTAAGGAAAAGAAATTTAGAAGAGGAGTTTAATTATGTTTTATGGACGAAAATTTGTCATTTATAATTATGCATAACAGTAATAAAGTTAATTACATCTTATGAATGAGAATTAATTATAATCAATTAAGCGAAACGTAAATTAAATTGTAATTTACAGCGTCGGCTTGAATTAATTTCTCTAGCCTTAAAAATACCGGATTATCGATTTTTTTTAAAGCTGTTAAAAATAATCCAGATTTGAAATTAGTAAAAATATTTACGGCTAATTACACGCTGGAGCTATTAGAAGCTCGTCCAATGGAATGATTTAAACTGTGATTCTCAGAAGATTCATTGGATGATAATTTATAAGAAATTTCTAATTATACGAGGTGATTATGAGGAAGAGATAAAGCACTTAACTAAAGATTAAATGAAAAAAAAATGAAATAGAGTAAAATAGGGGTATTAAACTTTAAAAAAAGGGAAGGAAATTTAATTAAATCTTGCAAAGTTCAATAAATTTGATTTAGAACTGAGAAGAGAGATAAGGTTTTATAAGTTATAAAAGGTGGATGAATAGGAGGTATATATGTATCCGTGTAAGCATAAATTTTTAAATATAATTTTAAAAAATAGCAATATATCAGTAGAACAAAAATCCATAAACTTGATATTAAAATATTTCAAAGAAGAGCTTCGGTCATATGTTACATTCATAGCCAGGATGCTACGTTAGAAAAAAAAGGAAACAAACTCTATAAATTTATATATATAAAGCTGAATAAGAATGCAAAATAAAATTGTACAACCCGAAATATCCAATTTGTGTTGTTTCTGGTATTGAATCTACCTTTTTTTTTTGGTCCTAAGAAACTCTTAAAAATTGCTTACCTTTAATATAAAAAAGGAATTCTTTGATAAAAATCAATTTTCTAAGGTACTGGATTTATTTATTTTTTTTTATTGGAAACAAGTATGTTAGGGAAAAGAAAAATTTAAATATTTTTTAGAAAAGTTATTATGCAACTTTATGAAAAAAAAGAAAAATAATCATAATAAAAAAAAAAATTATAGTAATCTTCCAGAGATGGCGCCATGAGCAGATTTGTTTACAAATTAAAATTATGAAAGTATTTTTAATTTAAACTTTAATTAAATTTAAATGAAATTATTTTAAATTTTAAATGAAATTTTTAATTTTTGCTTTGGGCTTGAAACTTTTATATTTAATCATTTGTATCCAATTAGTATGTATATTTCTAACGTATTACTCAATTGATATTCGTAATGTTTTATTTATTTATTTGTTTATTTTAAATTAAATTAACGGTTATTTGTTTTTTAATGTCAAAATTTTAAAATATAAAACAATTAATTTTCTTTAAATTCATATATGTAAAAGATAATTTAACCAATAGACTTTAATTTCAAAATTTAAATATCGGCCAATAGTCTTATTCTTGATAAAAAATGTATTAACCAATAGACTTTAAGTAATTTGAAAATTTAAATATCAGCCAATAGTCTTATTCTTGATTAAAAATGTATTAACCAATAGACTTTAAGTAATTTGAAAATTTAAATATTAGCCAATAGTCTCATTTTTATTTAAAAATAGCTTAGCCAATCGACTTTTAATAATATATAACTCGAAATATTAGCCAATAATTTTCTTCCTATTTAAAAATAAAAACAATTTTAAAAATTTAACGAATTTTTATTAATTAACACGTTCGAAGATATAACTAATAATATCCGCCTAATTTAAATATTTAACTATTTTTATTTCTAATTTACATAAAAATAAATCCGTTTAATATAATAATTTATTTATACATTAATTATTCAGATATAAACAGATTAATAAAGCTTTATTCCAAATTAAATTTCCATGAATTTTTTTTTATACGAAAATATCTTTGAAACAAATCATCATTAATGAATAAATAATGCCATTTAACATGACTTTATTTTAATTAAGTAGAAGTTTTTAAATACAAAAATAGCAAAAACGTAATAAAAATTAAATCTAAAAATACGTATTAAAATGGTTTAATTATATTACAAGATGGAGACAAAAATTACTTTTTTGTTTATTTTTATTTTTACTTTTACTTTTACTGGGGACACAGCTTAATAATTCCTGCAGTGGCTCGTTATAACTTCGTGGGGGCACAGGTAAATTTAATTTAGGGGCCCCGTGTACTGTACGGTGTTGATTTCAAACATTTTTTTCTTCAAGAAGAATATATTTCCACTTTCTTTGGGGAAATACTTTCTTATAAAAGATTGGTTTGGGATCCTTCTGTTGGTGGGGGCCCCCAGTCAATTGCCCTTTTTGCCTATACGATAACACTCGACCGAAGTCCTATCCCTTTTAAATATTGGTGTTTACAGATCGAGTGTCATAACTCGAATGGGATCTATTTTAATGACGGTCTTACTCGTTACAACTTTTAAAAAACTCATCCCTACCCTAAAAGTTAAGCATTTTTCTCCACGTTATAATAATTAATTATATAAAAAGTTATTGAAATAAAACATGATAACAGATGGCGCCACGCACGACGTTTTAAACGTTGTTGCCAGGAAAGTTACGCAGCTCGTTGCTGGCTATTTTAAATAAATGCAACAATATTAATAATAGAACGGCATAAAGCACAGATATAGTATTCTTTTTTTTTTATTAAAGAGTGATCAGTAAATTACTTTTTAATTCACTTATAAGAAATTTCGTTGTCGTACATTTAATCCAAATTGAAAAGGCGGGGGGAAAAATTAATATCCTTTTACTTTGATTAGAAAATATCAAGAGAAAAATTTCTCAGGGATGAAAAATTTCTTTATCCTTCATGCTTCAGAAAATTCAATCAATATTAGAAAAGAAAACTGTTTTGATTAAAGCCCTTTATTGGATACTTAATCAATTTTAGCCCTTGAGTAACTTTATCCCTGTTTTCTAATATCGAATGTACGCTTTAAATTGAGGGAAGAGGGAAAAAAATATGTTTCATATCATTTTATAAACTATAGTCCACAAAAAAAGTAATAAATTTCAAATATATACTGGTATTTTTACTTTCTAAGCTTTTTTCCACGTTTATTAAATGAATTTTAATTAATAAATAACTTCAAATCTTTAAATTTCGTTCAGATAACGCTATTGGTTGATGAATCAGATATTTGAATTCAAAATTTTAAATGCCATCATCCGATTGGTCAATACTTAAATAATTTAAATTTGAAAATTTGAATCTAAGTAAGTTATTGGTTAAAAATAAAATTTAAAAAATTCTATTGGTTAATTATCAAAAAAAGTAATATTTGAAGATAGTTTAATAAGTTAATACTTAAATAGTATAAATCTGAAGTAAAAAAAAGAACATCTATTGATTAATTTTAAAAAATTGAAATTTGAATACGTTAATTGATTAACTTTCAAAAATTTAAATTAAATGCATGAATAAAGATCATTAACAGTTTTTTTTCCTAAGGTAATTAGGTAAATGATACCTTTTAACATTTTTAAATAATTAATTTCAATTATTTTAACTGAAATTAATTATGAGCCATAACATACATTCAACGTTATCACGTCAGCAGAAACATTATCCTTCAGAGGACCAAGATCATCATCAATAGATGGCAGTACATCCTTTAAATCTTCTCTTCTTCATAATAAATTCAATTAAAAATTAATCAATCTTGTATAAGAAACTCCTAGAAGCCAAGAGGAATTGCTTTTCTCCCCCCTCTCTCCCTGGAAAATAAAATTTATTTCCTCGATAGAAAATAAGATATTTTAGACTAAAATTTATATACCACTCATCCGAATGTCAATTCAATCTATAACAAAATTATTAAGGCTCTATTGGTTATTTTTATTTTTTACTTTTTCTTTTATAGACAACATCTATACCTTCCAAGGCACACAAGACTATTCAGAATCCAATGGCACAGGAACTTTTCAATCTCCTTATTTTCCTCAAATCTATCCGAGTGATTACGTTGCAGAATACAGATTTCACAATTTAAATGTCATGGGTTGCGTACAAATAATATTCACCGATTTTCGTATATCACCTTGGTCATACATAGAGGCAAGTGCATTCTTTTTCTTCTTCTTCTTCTTCTTCTTCTTATATTTATTATCATTTTTCCCCCCTTCCTTCCTATAAAAATCTATCGTGTGATGTTCTCCTATTGATCTTACCAGATTTCTTTTCCTCCTTTATTGAATTTTTCCAGACTTATTTCTCTTTTCAGATATTTTTGAATTTTATTTTATTTTTTTATTTTTTATTTTTTAATCTTCGAAGTAAGTTAGAAAATTTCATTTCTTTTTTTTATTAAATGTGTGATTCAATATATTTTAAAATTCTTCATCATTTTAAAAAATTATTTCTTCTCCAATCGTCTTACCTTTCGTGCTTTTGATTTACTGAATAGATTTATTTTTTTATATAGAGAAGTTGTTTTTCTATAATTCTTCTCTTATATGTTTATCTTATGCATAAAATTTTTAATATCATCCCGAGAAAATTGATTAAACTTTTAGAAAAAAAATCATAAATAATTCTAGCTACTTACAAATTATCTAGAATTCTGTGTAATCTATAGTTTAATAATGGCTTTAACTTCACAAGAAATAGTTGCAATATCCACGCTAGCATGATATGTGCAAATATATGAAATGATTTTAAATTTTTATACAGTAATTTCTTTTATAAAGGAAGATATTAAATAAATACACGACATATTTCGGAATATAAAAGTATTCAAATGATCCAAAATGGCGTGTGGAGTGTACACAACGATTACAGTCGACCCTCCCTATAACACTGTTGATTTTTCCGTTTTATATGAATTCTATGTTGTACGAGTCACTTACATTTTAGAAATACGCGAGCCGTTCACAGCCCGGCACACGTATTTGTAAAATTTAAGTGACTCGTACAACATGGAATTCATATAAAACGGAAAAATCAACAGTGTTATAGGGGGTCGACTGTATTTTCAAGAGTTTGTAGCTGATTTAATCATTTCTATAGAACTATGCATATAAATAAATTACGTAGAGCTTCTTCTCCACATTTTGAAAATTCTAGATTTTTTTTTATCTACTAGAATATTAAATAACTCTAGAATTTACATACAGAAGAACTTTAGTATTATTTAGAACTCTATATGAAGAAGCTAGGATCCATCTAAAGTTCTAGACTTTAGGGCAATTATAAATTTAAAACTTCCAGATATAGATCTGTTTGTTTTCTTGTTTGAGGCGGTTAAACTTACCACTCTGGAGGACCCAGGATCGAATACAGTATGCATAAATGTCCGAGTGGATGAGACCGCTGGTTTGCGGGAATTTTTCGGTTTTTCTTCACGTACCTAACAAATAAATAGGAAAAATTTCCATAAAATAGAGTATTCCCCTTGGCTGATGGCTTATGTGGCCAAAGGGGTGCCCCGGGTGGGCTATGTGGCAATGTATTCATTCGGTCACTAATAAACCGTTTTGCCATTGTCAACATCATTAACAAATTTAAATAGAAGTGATTTTAAATATAAAAATCTTATGCCAAAGAACAATGCAAATAAATAAATAATTCTAGAGATTAATTATTTATCGAAAAAAACTAGAAATCATTAAAAATTTTAGAGATTAACAGAGGACTAATGTCTATTTCAAATTCGACCAATTAGAGTAAACGAAACAATGACGTCGTTGAAAAATTTTATTACTCGATATCTAACGTATAACGGATGGAACTGCCTGTCTGAAGAAAACGTTTTATTTTACTTTACTTTATTTATTAATTTTTTTTATAAATCTCCTGAGAATATTTTGTTTACTTTATAGTCACTGCAAATATTCATATTTATAAAGATTTAGGTTATAAAATTTGATATAAATCTCATAACCGATTCTGATAAATAGAAAAATGTATCCATTTTCAATCTCGATATGAATACTATCACCTATTTATAAGTAAATTAACATATGTAAATAGGCATATATACGTATATATTTTTATTATTTAATGTAATAAAATCGATATAAAACAAGCAAGAAATCGTAAAAAAAAAAAACAATTTTTTTCCTGTATTATTAATAGAGTGAAATTAAATAAAATCATATGCATAATGTGTTTCCTCCATAAAATATATAACTTATTTAGAATGCTCCATTAAAATTAATAGAAAATACACGACCAGACAGGCTGGAATTCACAGAGAGGGAGTATAGAACATTCTATAATTCATAAAATAAGCGTTTTATAAACCATACTTAAAAATTTACTTCCAAAAAAAAGAAGAAAATTTATCTTTTCAAATTTAATAGAGAACTTTTGAAGATGTTTACATATTTTTCTAAAATAAAAAATAAAATAAAGCAAATAATTCTTGAACAGTGTCGAAGGGAAAATTGCTAGCATTCATATTTCTCAATAAAACTAGATATAAATTTTCTTTTCCCCATTTAAATATATAAATTTTCAAATATTTCTAATGGAATATAGAGAAGAGGAAAATAATAATAAAAAAGTAATAATAAATAAAACAGAAAATGTGTTTTGCTTTTCGGAAAGTTTATGTAATATTCATGTTGTTTTGAATAGAAAATAAGCCATTAATATATTTTATTATTCTTATTTTTCCCCCCGTTCTTTTGTATATTTCAATTTTGTGTTTATGTTTGTCTTCTGTGCTTTTATCCCTTTGATGATGAATGAATGTATTAAGGCGTAAATGGAGGCTGAATTTTGATATTAAATCTGAATTTAGTACTGCTTATTTCGAAATTATTCTTGTTTAAGTGGATGGAAAACGTGGAAAATATTATTAATTATTAATTCATCCATCAATTGTTTAGCATTTTAGTTTCTTTTCTACAGCGCCTATCATTGAACGAGTGGATAACATCACTGAACACAGTGATGTGCCTGTTTTTGCGCCTGACCAATGTGCTGGCCACGTGGAGTTTTCTTCACGTGTTAATCATGCGACGGCTTACCATAGAAAATCTGTCGGCAGGCACCCCGTATGCAAATCGTCCATGTGTTTATGGGCGATCTGCCAAAGGTTGTGTTGCCCCACTCAATCAGTCTGGTCTTTTGTTACAATCCCTTTAATAATTAGCCTCCATTTTTTAAAGAACCTGACATTTCTACTTAATTTATAATTTAATTTTGTAGATTTAAGGTGTCTAGTCTTAAGTTATTTAAGTGGTCACACGAACTCATAGTTTCACGGGAGAGGAACTCGTTCATTGAGATAAAATTCACTAAATGAGTTCGTTCCACATGATACTCCCAACGTGCCAGACACTCAGATTACTTGAGACTAGGCTCTAAGAAAGCGAAGACCACAAACACAGTCAGGGTCTTTGCCTTCTTGGTGGTCATTGCGGTTTATAGTTGTATCCGTATATATAAACATCAACTCACAGCCCGAGTAGATAACAACAACACCAAACGATCGCCTAATTATCGGGCTATTATAGCCCGATAATTAGGCGATCGTTTGGTGTTGTAGTTGTATCCGTATAAGACCTTCAAGGAAATCGGGCTGGGACCTAAACAGTGGTTGATATGACGTTGAGAAGTGGCCCTAAATTATCTCTGTGGTATATTCTGTAAGATAATTTTTATTATGATTTAGTAAATATTAATCTTCTAAACTTGTGCTATATTATATACCCAAGCCTGCTATATTTCTACAAAGCAAACGAAAAACTTTGTATGCGACAATGGATCCATAATAGCTGAAATATTGAAGAAATCATTTATAATAATGGTTTCCGCAGTAATTTCAATTGCAGAAAATGAAATCGATTTTCCAAATGCAGCGAAATTTTGGCACTATTTGGACCTATATACATTATAGGATAGCACCAGAGGGACCATTTATGGGGCCTGAAAAGATAATTAGACTAGGCCTCTCTCACCCAGAATCGCACAAACACGTTGCAGAATCACACAAATGTTTGAAGAACATCAGAATTTCTGAGAGATCCTGATGTTCTTCAATACTATTATATAAGCAGGTGAACTACTAGACAATGTCAGTTCCGTTAATCTTACTAGGATTAAGGAACATAAGAATATTTTAATTTTATTAAATCCTTGTAGAGAAATATTTATTTTTATATTTATAAATGACTAAATACGCCGAAATATTTTAAACTTCAATTTATTTATTAACAGGTTCTGGATACTAATAGAACACGAATAGCAATGTATGATGGGAATATCTTCCGTCCACCAGTTACAGTTTCAACAGGGCCTAATTTAACACTTTACTTTAAAGCAAACGATGATTATCCAAATTCTGGTTTCAGAGCCAAGTATGCATTCTTTGCAGGTACAATATATGTTTAATTATGTTATCAAACTATTCGTAATTAATTAGCTTTATCTAACTTGGATCCTTTTGCAGATGCTGAGAAGTGCCAAGTGATGTTACCTTCAACGGGTGAATTTCAATTTAATAAAAAAACGTTTTTAGTGACGACAAAACAAGAATAATTTTATGCTGCTTCCATTACAGAATGCGGTGGTTCTCTAGAAAATCATGGAGGAGTAATCACGTTAAGCAAAACCAATACTGACCAGAAGATGCAGATTTATGATTGTGTTTGGATTATCCATCCTAAATTCACCTACACCTACGAAACTTATTTAGCATTAAGAATAGCCCAATTTAAGAACATGGGTAAGTTATACGAATCCCAGTTTGACCCGAAGACTTCAAGTCATTGTTGAGTTGACTCGGATTTGGTACTTTGCTTTGGCTAAGGTACTTCAGGCTGAAGTACCTTAGCCAAAATAAAATGCTGTAAAGAAGAATCCACAAGTATATGGTACATATTTCTCTTAGGTCAAAAGTCAACTTTGGAGATTAGACAAGGTATCACGTCCACCTCCCGCCTTCTCTACACAGCCAGAGGTTACCACCAGAAACCATCTGGTCAAGAGCTGATTGTATCAGCTAGTTCGGGTTATTATTTAAGGTTTAGTGGGTGTTTTGGAAACAATTCCTTCATGTCGATCGTTTATAGCACGTTCACTTATAACGGTAACTATTAAATTTCATGATTTTCATACATCGAAATAGATCGATTAATGGTATTGTTATATCATGTTGCAGAATGCCACCACACGCAGGAGTACCGCTGTAAAAATGGAAGATGTATAAAGAAGCAACTGAGATGTGATGGATTTAATCATTGTGGTGATAAATCAGACGAATCATCTTGTTTCACGGGTCAGTATCTTCATTCTTCTTAAATCAATGATTTAGTTTAGTATACGGCAATGGGCGATTTGCCAAGGAAAATTCCTCCAGGGAGAACTTTCTAAAGGAAATTGGCCCCTCTATTTAGATGTTAGCAACGCGAAGAAAACCCGGCAAACTCCACGCGGACAACCTATTGAGGAGGTGCGAACCCACGAGTGTTCGGTGGTTTTATTCAGTCGGCCACTGGTGGATCCTTAATTCAAGCGCAAATAAATGCATTCCTAATCAGCTATATCAATAAAAAATTATTATAAAAATTTCACAGACCCTGCATTAAAAAGGGGGCTTCAAAGCTTCCAAACGCATTAATTTAAAGCCGACCCCTATTTAAATCGAATAATTTTATATTAGTTTATCTATTTTTAGATCACGTAACCATACAGTTAACGTCATAAATATGAAATTATAGTAAATATATAGTACAACAGGGACTCGATATAATTATAGCCACTCAGTCAATCTGCCTAATTGGTTTATCGCGTGATAGACTCGCACCAAAAACAAGAATGCCAATAGTATAATAAAGACTGGTAAGAGAAGTAATTTGGACGTTACTTTATATTGCTACAAGTAGCAGTATAGAGTTACTCGAGTGTGATAACAGGAAATATAAGGATTTAAAGCTGTGGAAGAGCTTACTACACTCACGTGGCTTCGATATTTTCAGGTACTTCGAGTGGTCGGGACACCAGCTGGTGGCAATCGTTCTCACCCAAGTTATATTATCCCAAGCAAGACGGAGGAGGTTCAGGCAACCCTACAACTCTCATACTCATCGCTAGCATTGCGGGCTTTGGTATGTTCGTCTGGACATTCGCTACAGTCCTTACCAAGTTGCAGAAGAAGAGGAGGACTCCGAATATTCGCGAGGCGGTACACACCATCAGTGGCGATGTTGGTAAGTTGTCTCAATATATCTATTAAAAAATTTTAAAAACTATTTAATCTAAGTAAATAGTTTGTCTACGTACAAAAACAGTTGGAGGAGGGACGTAATTGAGGCCAAAAAAAATTCCCTGCAACGATTTCATTAAAGATTCTTTCAGCCTTCAATTTTCTGTCTGGGTATTGTTTGAGCTTTTATTGTAGTGATCCGGATTAAAGTGCTTCCTGCTCTATCAATCACTGGACAATTTTCAATGATGCTAACAAATTAATGGCACGTGCTCACTCCCTCTCGTAAAATTGATTTATCTTATCCCTCTTTTTTTCTCTCTTTCTCTCTATCTATCTGTCTGTATATATTTTTAGTGTATTTTATCTCAATAATAGGGATTTTTTTGTGTTGTACATTAACAACAAAACCGTAATTAATTATGTAACTTAATTATTAACATAATTATCAAGAGATGGCGCCACGCAAAATTTCAAAAAAGGATTATTTTTTTTTAAGTTGTTAATTACGTTTTCTTAAATTTTTACAGAAACGGTTAATTTGTTTAAAATCTAAATTAATTAAATTTTTATGAAAAAGATTAGATATTTAATTTTGAAAAATTTTAATTCGCAATTATAATAATAATTACCTAAATTATCCCTAGATGGTGCCACTACAACCTTGCTCTAACGATATTTTATCACCGATTTATGGGTATTTATACAATTTTGATCGATTTTCTTGCAAATATATATATTTATATTTCAGACAGTTGCCAGTTTTAGAACGTGAGAAGCTCATAAATCGTAGAAAATGTCTAAAAATTTTCCTTGAAATTTAATATAGATGTACCTGGTTAAATATTCTCGACCAATATTGTTAACAAACGTTTACATAAAATTTAATCAATTTTCTCAGAAAGTATGTAATATAATTTAAAGTCTCTAAGAAAATCGCTTGTGTGTAGGATTATAAGTAAGATAAATTAGCAAAATCTATCGAATTCGACGTAAAAACATAAGAAATCCTTGTATCTTTTATTGGCACTGTACTTGATAACCGATGGTTTGTATTGCAGATGCCGAGAATCGGAGGAATTCTCCACCATCCCCACCTATGTACGATCCACCCCCGTCGTACGAAGACGTAGTCAAGCCGTACACTACACCACCCCCGGACTATACGACGGCAGTGAGCGGTATGACCCGCAGTGGTGCTGATAACTTAGCCTTTGTTCCGGATAGTCAGGGCGAATCCAGGACCCACTTACCACTTCTGAGGAACCTTTTGAGGAATTTAAGCCCCACTCAACCTCCTCCTCGTCCTCCTCCACCCGGATCTTCTAGGAGGACCTCGAAACACAGCTCTTTAGCCACCACTCCTAACTCCAGTGGGACCGGGGAGTGCGAAGTTTTTGTCATCACGCCCGGTAGCTGTAAGCACAATGGAGCATGTAGTTGCGCCTATTATCGCACCCCGGCATGTTCTAGTACGCAAGATAGTCGCTGCTGAGCCATATCAACTGTAGGTGCTTCGTTTTCCTCCCTTAGTTCGAACAAAACGTGCCTTTCTGATAGTTAGAAGGCGTCTTTCCCCCACTATCTTTCTCTCTATCTCTCTTTCTCTATCTCTCTATCTCTCTTCAAAAGTAGCATCTTAGATTAGTGCACATTAACATATGTTATTTTTAGGTTCCATGACGCCAGGAACCCTGGTACGTCTCTAGAAACGAAGACTATAGAGGAAAAAAAAAAATACAAAAATACAACAAAAAATTTATTTTCTTTCAGCTAGCAATACGGAGGAGTGTAGATTCGCTCGTGTCGTGTGTATATACAGATACATATTCATATATAAATATACATACATAAATTATATAATAAAATATAGATGAATTTTTTACTGTAAATAATAATTCTTTGGTTTCTCACCGGTGAGAAGTCGTGGGTAGAGTTCCTTGTAAATATCGTTTGTAAAAAGATGGCGATGGGTGATGTGCGCCATCTTGAATGTTCACCTGGTTCACAATAAACCGATCTGTTGATATTAAAACTTGTGTTTTGATTGGATGAAAATGGCTCCGTGTTAAATATCCACCCAAGAGAAAACTTTGGCACTTGGTATCTGTAAAGAGATCGTTTTAACGTACAATTAAATTGAAAATCCTTCGTGACAAATCTATAGGGAGAAGCGATTTTCATAAATTAAGAAAATTACTGGAGTAATCCTTACAGGCAACGATTTCAATCATACCGAGATTATTTTGGTAAAATGGTCGATTAAGCTGCTATTTTGAGGTCGTAGCCGCTACGAAAAGTGATTTTTCGTGTCGAATATGGTTTAATAAGTTAATACTTAAATAGTATAAATCTGAAGTAAAAAAAAGAACATCTATTGATTAATTTTAAAAAATTGAAATTTGAATACGTTAATTGATTAACTTTCAAAAATTTAAATTAAATGCATGAATAAAGATCATTAACAGTTTTTTTTCCTNATTGGTCGATTAAGCTGCTATTTTGAGGTCGTAGCCGCTACGAAAAGTGATTTTTCGTGTCGAATATGTATATCTGATGCAATTTCATCTAAGAGATACGCCATATGTCTCTATAATCCGTGATACGAACGAATTTAAATGGGTTCTTCACAATTGTGCGAGTGCGAATTATGACTCATAGTGTTACGTATAAAATGGAAACGGCCCCCTTTATAGTCTTACACAATTTTAAACTCGTTGCTTTAATCCAGCAGTTCTCAACTAGTGGTACACAAACCACTGGGATCCGTTAGTATTACAAGTCTGTAGAGAGAAGGCTCGGGTGGTACGCGAGTGAAAAGGGGTTGAGTACCGCTGCTTTAATACATGCAAGCAACACAACAATTAGACGATTACGGGAGGACTTTCTACTAGAAACTCGCCCCTATTTAAATATTAGACACATGAAGAAAACCTGAAAAAATCCATATGTGATTAAGTGGTTTTATCCGCTCGGTCACCGGTGAACCACTTTTCTAAAAATTCTTTCCTACCAATGGCCTAGTGTGTAAAGTCACTGAACACTAAACACTGAACACTATAGAGAAAATTTCAATATATTTCATTAATCGATATCACGACAGAACTACGTGGGCACAATTTGTATAATACGTAATTAGGATTCACTAAATATAATGCCTTAATAAACATGAAAATGTAGACAATTAAAGTGTCAGATATATTTTAAGATACCACAATAAATTCGGCCACGGAGTAAATATCAAGTTAAATGTATTCAAATAAATCTCTCTCAGTTAGAATAAATATGAATATAGCATTAAAATGGAGCGAAAAGACAAGAAACTGTACTGTGTTATAATAAATTGTATTAACACAGCCAAACCTGCAAACAACAACCACTACTGATGGAAGAATTAAAAATGCCCGTCGTTCGCAAGTTATTTAAGCATTGCCGTTATTGCAGGTTTCGCACATAAAAAATTCAACTGTGAATACCGCGATGGCGCAGATTTAAGCAAGAAGTTTCTATAAATATTATAATAAATTGAGTTAAATTTATATTAAAGTTTATTGGTTTATTGGATAATCTACTCCAAATGTAATTCAGTAAACAGAAATATTATATTATTAATTTTTTCCACAAAGAAATCATTAATAATCGCGTTGTAAAGCTTAATTTCCGAATGTTCTTACAAGAGATTCGTACGGCGGAGGGCATCAATTAAATTTAAAATATAGAAGTAAAGAAGCGTTAATAACTAATTAAGACGCCATACTTAAAAGACGTTTATGCAGTGATTCGTTTGGAGCAAAGAAAAAAAAAATATATATATATATATATATTAATAATAACAACTTCCTTTTGTTAAGTATTAATGAGAATTTCCTCATTACTTCTGCCAAAAAATTAGTGTAACAAATTTCTACAGAAAACTGCCGTTGGCGGCAGCACTGCGCTTAACATTACGCTCGGTCACGTGACGAGAAACCGCAGGCTTTGAAATGTTTGAAAGCGGTCACGTGACAAATACGGCAGCGCATATTGCCAAATGAGCGGCCATCGTGTTTTTTTTTTTTTTTTTTTTTCGAATTGTTAAAATCCGGTAAAATTAAGTCGCGACAGATGGCGCTGTTTTCGACGAGGCGCGGCTAGACGTCCGACCGGCGCGTCGCCACGCGTAATCGCGCGGCCGGAGAGATCTTCTCGTGATCGTTACGCGACGGTTTTCGTCGGTGCTTCCGTCGCGCCATTGGCTGCCCGAACCCCACGTGACGTATTAAGAGATCGGAATCGTGCGTATCGAAGTAAACGTCACGCGATCGGATTTCTGAACGCCATTAACGTGACGTTGTAAAATCCCTCGCCGAACGAGGCGAGTATTTCGGAAAGAGGAAAGGAATATTCTGTGATTAAATAAGGAGAAGAGGCAATCGATCGGGGAGGTGGAGGATGTCCAAACATACAATTAAGTATTGATAATCCACTTAACAGTTATGATGCGCGCGATAATAAAGTTTGCGCTGCTAACTAATTAAATATTAGCCTTAAAAGAAACGACTTAAATTACTGTAAGAGTCGAAATGTCCCCCCCTTTTTTTTCTCCCCTGCCAGCCTGCTAAAGGACGCCTCTCCGCTTATGTGATGGCTCCGTTGTATCGTCGGCGGCCCGGGTCACGTGACTCGGTCGTTGTTGCGCCGTTCCTCGGTGCAACGTTTTACTGGTTCGTTGCCATCTTGCAACTCGCGGAACGACGAGTTTGGCGCACCGTGCTGCGATTCTCTTACGTCACGGAACCGTGAGATTAGAAGGTTTTTTTAAAAAGTCATGTGACTAACGGCCACCTTTGGATTCGCCATTTCTCTGCTTGCATTCGTGTTGCTTGGCGTTACATAAATTTCTTCCCATTGCAGTGGTGATTTATGTTACATTTCAATCTTCGTGGTGCGAGATAAAGGTGGCTTGAAACAAGGGAAACAGTTCTAGATAAATCACGTGACGCTACCAACCCGTCGCCATGATTCAACTCGCTTTAATGATGTATTTTATTGTAATGGATAATTGAGTCACGTTTCCAATTCTTTCGTAACATCTATATGCCGCTTTCTATGAGTAAATGTAACATTATGAGAGATTAAACAGATAAAAATCTCGGATGAGTCATACATAAGTGGGTGTCTTTTTCGTTTAATATGTTTGCTTTTTGATTCCGGGTACTTTTTAAAAGAAAAAAAAATTCGTGCCATTTACATCGTAAATTTCAAAATGGAGTACGTAACACGTGCTAGACTCACGCGACATGCAACGTATTAAACGTAACAATGTGAGAAGTCGATGGTTTCTAGTCTCGAATTACAACTGAAATTACGTCACATCACGTGATGAAGCCGTCATGCTACGTCGTGTCACACGAGGAGGAGTGATTGACTGTCAACACTCACGTAGCATGTTTCATCGCGTTACACACTCGTTGAGGGACACCGAACGGGATCGAGCCGACGTAACGTCACGTGACGTTCTTCTCGGCCATGACAGTATCCAGCGTTTGTTTATGACGTAACACATAGCATGTAATTTAAAACGAGTCTGATAGATGGAGCCACGTGGAATGCCCTCGAAGAGGGGGAAAGCTATTAAATTAAATAATGTTAGTGTTTACCTGACTGACGTCGAGACTATAAATGAGAAAATTTCGTGGAAAGCGTCCCCATTTCTGCACCCCTCTACATTAATAACAATCGTTATTGATTTCAACATTACTTTCTAGTAGATTTCTCTTAAATATGACTTCAAACAAGCGATAATAGCAATTTTTTAAATTATCTCCCGACGTTCATTGCGATAATTTTAAATTTAAAAAAACCGGTTTTGTATTTTCAAAATTCATTCTTTCAACTCGAATTTATAAAACAATTAATACAAAATATGCTAAAATATTAAATAATTAAACCATTTAAAAGCATATATTTGCTTAAAACACTATTTACAAATAAATATTTAAACTTTAAAATAAATGATCTCCCATCATTCATTGTTTCATTTTAAATTTTCAAAAAAAACATTCCCATCATTCACTGCTTCGGTTTGACTTTTTAAAATTTTAAATTCTGCAACCGAAGAATCTAGAAAAATAATTAAAAATTTAAATAATAAGCTAATGGTAAACAAATTATTTAAATTCTTATTTTATTAAGAATTTATTTAAAT
This sequence comes from Centruroides sculpturatus, assembly GCF_000671375.1. Classification (NCBI taxonomy): domain Eukaryota; kingdom Metazoa; phylum Arthropoda; class Arachnida; order Scorpiones; family Buthidae; genus Centruroides; species Centruroides sculpturatus. The sequence continues at coordinate 225,943 of NW_019384324.1, forward strand.
AAATAAATATTTATTTTTTAAAATGTATGTAAGTTTTTTTTTAATTTAAAACGGTTACGTCATAAAATGTAATTTAAATGTTATTACGTAAATGTTTAAAATAAACAAATTATATTTGTTAACAAGAGTTGAATTAATAATTTAAAAATATTTTTAAAGTTTCGAAATCGGTTACAATTTAATTTAAAACTTTTACATTTATTATCAATTCGCATGCAGCGATTTAAATTTTCCAACATATCACGTGATTGATTTTAAAGTCATAACATCATCCAGGCTAGGAAAGTAGAAAATTTAAACAGTTATTAATAACAATTTTAAGAAATATTTAAATATTATAGTAAAACTTTTAATAATTAATGCCATTTCTGTAAATTTTGAGAGTTTGAGGAAGGAGTGAGCATGCGCCAGATTCAAATTTAAAATTCAAACGAAAATATTTGAAACGGTTGCGAATCCCGCAGATAATAATTAAAATTAATAATAATTTAATTGAAATTTTTTGTTAGAATAATAATTAAAATAAAAATTCCGATTTTTTAAATTCGCTAACCCTTGATTAAATATAAACGGAAACATTTTTATAACTACGTTAATCAAACGACGTAATAGAAAATTCAAACCGTTAAATAAATAAAAGTAAAGAAGAAATAAATACATTTCAGAAATTAAAAAAAGCAAATGGG
>NW_019384324.1:227522-236475 GCF_000671375.1 Centruroides sculpturatus
TTTTTTCTTCTAAGAAATAATTTATTTCTCGGTTCAATTGTTGAAGATTGTCAATGAGTTTTTTTTTTTATTTTTTTTTTATTTTTTGGTCCCCTCCAGCTTTGAATAGAAATAGAAAATTGATGAACAGATAAACAAAAATTACATTCCAAAACTTTTTTCTCGTTTATAATACGTCAATATGTTTTAAATTATGATTATGATAGAATATATCCCGCATTTAATTTATTTATTACACCATGTAAGCTTTTAACTATTCGTTGTATTAAAATGTACTTATTCTCCGTCTCGGAGGTTACCGGTAATTCGATAACGTTTTTGATCGATTACCGATAACGCTGTCGTAATTGAAATTCCGGTGGAACGAGACGAGTCGAAACGGGTGGCTTTTTCTCGTCCTTTTTAACATTTCGTGTGGAAATTTATTAATAAAAACTCATTCGGAAGATTTCTTTTTAACATATTTATTGTTTAAAAACGTCGAAGTCGAAAAGAAATTAATAAATTTCGAGATAATTTGAAGCATTATAAAGTTATCGGAGCGACGGTAACGTTATTGAAGGCAACCGTTTTTCCGGTTTAACCGTTTTTTCGGTGGTAGATTCGACAAAAGCGCCTTTTTATCCGAACGTAACGCAATTAATTTTGCTTTTGCTTTTCCTCTTCATTTTTTTTCCCTCTTCTTCTTCTTCTTCTTCGTTTTTTTTTCTTACTTTAATGACGTTCAATTATCGTTTTTGAAAAGTAGATTATTAATAACTTGTTTATAATTAAAGTTTTGGAAAATTTTCATAAACATAAAACGTCGAGTAAAGGAGAAGGAGGAGGTATTTTCTCCCCCCTTTTTTACCTTTTAAAAAAAATAATATATAAATATAATAATAAAAATAATGATGGGAGAACATAAAAAATTTATAACTTGCACCAACACAATAATGAAATGAGAATGTAAGGATTTTAACAATGATAATATAAAAGGGGGGAAAAAAGAATTTAATGTTATTTCTTTCATGAAGGTCGCTATGAAACTCACTTAAATTGTATTTCCAGGTATGGACGACAACATTTTCGCATTATTTGCCTCACTCATTTTATGACAGACGAAAAAGATAGTGAAAGAGATTGGGAAAACCGTTCTATTTCTTTGCCATAACACGCTGGTTGGTGGTTAGACACTCAATACTGTCTTTAGTTCTCTTTCTGTCGTGCAATAAATGGTTTATAGTGAGGCAATATGATTTCTATCTGCAGATATGGAGTCATTCTTTCGATTACGTACATGTCTAGTTCTCTTGTCTGATACCAGAGGGCGAATTGGAAGTGATTACTTTTCACTATTATTGTTTGTACAGGAAAAAAACTAACTCAGTCAAACATTTTTATTTACAAGCAGCGACAACAGATGCAGTTTTAAAGGATTTTTTTTTCTTCCTTTAAATATTATTTTAAATTTACAATTTTTAACTTTTCTTATCGGTTCTAATTTTATTATACGTAACTAATATATAAAATAAGATTTTTATAACGTTTTTAAACTGTTTTTTTACGGAATTTTTGTTGTATTTTTTTTTTTTGCTACGATGGTAGAATATGAACATTTGTAAACTAATAACTGGAAAGGGAGGGGGAAAATCTGATATTTTTAAATTTTAGTTTGCATTTGTAATTTTGTAATTTTTCTTTTTTCTTTTAAGTTTTTTCTCTTCTAAATGTATTTTTCTTCGAAATCATTTCTGTTTAAATTTTATTATTTTTTTATCTTTTCCCCTTCTCCTTCTCCTTCTCCTCCTCCTCCTCCCTCTCTCTCTCTATCCTTTATATATATATATATTTATTTTTTTAATCTTTTTCTTTCGCTACTCTAAAATTTAGTTACTATTTTTTTCCATTTTTTTTCCTCCTCGTACTTACGGTTATTTTCTTAGACTATCTGAAAATAGAAACTTGTTCATTTGACTATTATTACCATGCAAAAATTAATGTCTTTCTGGATTAATATTATTAAAAATATTAGTTTTGCCCTCCCCTCCCCTCTTGCTTTCATCTTTCTCAAACCAGTAGTTTATACGTGGTTTAATAGGTTTTAGTTTTGTTGGTGAAAATGCAATCTGCAGTTAATTACGGCATAATGTCGATGTTTAACGATATTACAACAGCTATAGCGTTGGAAATTTCATTACAAATATTACCTTGTGTGCAACAGACAAAACTGTATGGATAAATGAGAAAATAAGTAATAAAACTTCGCTTATGTTTATTATGGTCGAAGTTTGTGTAGCAGCAATAAGGTACAAAACACACCCACATACATAAACATTACTCCCTGAAAAAAGAAAAAAAAAAAAGGAAAAAATGTCTTCCATCTTCCACCCCTCCTCTTCGTGGAAGCCAATTAAATGTTTGTTTTCTGAAAGGCAATTTAGTGTTTTCTTTGTATTTAAAAACTGTATTTTTCTACACCATATTTTTTTTTTCAACTACAGAAGAATCTCTTAACAGTTTTGTTCATGGAATGATACATTAGGCGTTCTATCCTGATTTTCATGCTCCATATGAGAGTTCTTAAGGTGCCATAAATACTTGTCATGGTGGAAGTATTTTGAACGCCATTACTCTTTATAAAATATATATATATATCTACCTTCTATACGGGCGCCTGGGATATAATGTGGGATGTTTTCACATCTAGAAGATCTTATTTGCGAGATAGTTTCCAATATATTGGTACAAGTCATAGCAACGATGCATCGTAAATATTTAGAAATGATATAATGCAGTAATAAAATGCCAAAAGACTGTAGTAAAATTTGTTTTAAAGTTAAGACGGGGGTTGTTAACACCCGGCTTAAAAATACAGGCGCTGTTAGAAGGGAAACGGATCGAACGGATGGATACGATAGCGCTTTAAAATTTCAAAAAAAGGGATTCTTGTGATTCTTTTAAAACACGCCCGCTTCAAAAAGATGTATTTCCACTGCAAAATCGCTTTATGCATTAGTATATATTAGATTAAGTGTACATCAGAGATGTTAACTCACCTCAGTCATGACAACCATTTGTCTTGCTGGACAGATAGTCATTTTCCGATGATAAATAGAAGTTACAAGCGCTACCAGATTGTTATCTATTCCTCTTTAGTCTTCATAATTTAACTTACTCCAAATAATACGACATCCGAGCTCGATTAGAAAGATTATTATCTCTAATGTATATTGTTTCTCAAACAAATCTTCCAGGATTAATGTCCTTATCAATTTTGATTTCTTTCTTTCCATTCCATAGTTTTATCGATTTAATTAATTCCTATCCGCGTATGTTTCTAAGATTTACTTCTGCACGTGTTTTAGGAAGATGTAACTCGCCACTGGGTGGAATCGCGGAGTTTCCTGGGATTTTTACGTGTCTAATCCCTATACATAGTCCACCGCGTGGTATCCCCAATGGCATATTGCCGTGTGATTTCGTTGCCTTATTCCATTAATTCCATACTAATCTACAAAGCTCTATTGATGTCGCGTAGGATCCGGGTTCGAATCCTTTCTGGTGGTTATGATTTTGTGGTAATTTTGATAAATGTAGGGTCGGGCGTTTAAAAGTTAGACGATCTTTCCCCCGAAACCGCTTCGATTAAGATAATTTTTTTTGGAACCCCTACGGAGGTTTTGCATTAATGATATGATATTACAATGGATCCGTTGATTGTATGCATTGATAATAGTTTTTAATGGAGTTTTAGAGGCAGAAGTGTTCCCTTATTTCTTAAGCTTCTGTTCGATCTTATTGATGTAGTAGGGAGAAGCAGCGAGATCGAGGAATAGAGCGTGGCGACTTCTTGCATGGAGGCTGCCATTTTGAAACTTTTTAATGAATGTAGACAAAACATATCATTTATTTATCAGTTGTTTGTACGTTAAACGATATTTTATTGCTAGAATTTCATAAAATTCACTGCACTCTTCTATGGTATTCCATATGTAACAATTTACAAACAGGTAGTACAAGAACCGAATGAATATGAAATTAGAGAAGCAATTCAGCAACGGAGACTAAGTTCAAGCAATTTAATTTATGGATAACAATATTAATTTTATATAAATAAACATCAAGCGTAAGGAAGATAAATTTGAGACAGAGCCTTGAGGGACATAATGAAGAAGGTCTTTAGAGGATACATTGAGGAATTAGGTCTTAAGGTCATTACACAGAAAATAAGAGTCTTATGGGAGAGTTATTTAAAGAGATGTTACATATAGAGAGAAAAAAAATGAGGAAACCTAACGAAATTAACTCCAAAAATAAGGCTGTAGGAAGAAGAAAAATGGGATTCAGTCCAAAGAAAGATCGAATCAAACCGAAGGGAACTCAATATGCGTTTGAATGGTGCCAAAACTAGCTTCGTGTCTAAATAAAAAATCGATTCCAATATTTATGAACACATTTGATGGATAAAGGTAAAAAATAACCATAAACGGACTTATTTATCAGTTTATCTCACTATATATTTATGAATTTTACGCAATAAAAGCGTTAAATTGGAACGAAGCGTGACAATTATCAAGGGATTTTAAATTCTCACCACCGTTAAAAAAATTCGATAAATAAAATAAAGATTCCCAAATTTATTACCAATTTTTAATTATATTTTAATCCCATTTTTTAATATTTTATTTTTATTATTTAAAGTAGCGCGCAAACAATCGTTTATCTATAAGTTAAGTGTACTTAACTGCTGTTTATTTTGTAAAAAAAAAAGAAAAATAAAATTCATTTTTACATCTATTAATCTATTTTTAAATTCAAAAATTCCATTTCAAGACAGGAGCGGCAGCATTCTATCAATTTTTTAAAAATTAATAACAATGAGATCAACGACCTTCCTCCTGAATTGTTTAAAGAAGAGAGAGAGGAAGAGGGAGATGAAAAGTAATTTTATAAGAGGATGGAGTTCATAATTGTAGAAAAGGGTTTTAGTACACGCAAAAGTATGCAGAGGAGATTCGAAACAATTTCATTATTTTTTTATTATTTAAAAAAAAAATTTACAGGATTAACACAACGAGAATAAAGGTAAGCAACAGGAAGAGGTGGGGGGGAGAAAGGAGAGTGTATTTTTATTTCCTGTAACATTAAAAATTCCTTTAAATCTTCAGTTATTCCATTTAAAATAGGAAGGAATGAGATGTTTAAATGTTAAAACGTCTGGATGTAAATATATGGTAAGACCATTTTCTCAAAGAAGAGAAAATAACAGTTGGACAAACTCAGGTCCCAAAAGCTGCCAGTATGACAAATGTCCTCGGAATATTTCATTTTATTTGGCAGTGAAGGAGCTTATATTCAACTGAAAACCAAATTAGAGACTGGATGCATGAAAAGAGAACTGTTTATCTTCTAAGATTTCAAATCCAGATGAAAGAAGTGCCTCTGATGGAGTAAGAGTTTGAAAACATCGCATAAAGCTATCTTTGAATCCAAATAGAAACGTGAGAAATTTTATTATTCATTGTATGTAAATATCTTAGGATATAGCGCTTTAATTTTCGCTTGGGTTCAACTCCTCTGGGTCATACATCACAATTTTTAGCATTATCCTCCTCCCCCTTTCCTCCACTCGTTCTCTATGACTGAAGAAATTTTTAATATTTGATATGAAAAAAAGGGAGGAAAATATAAAAAAATAAAATAAAATAAAACATAAGTATCAAGAAAACATATCATTCATACTTTTTGTCATATTTTTGATTTGATTCGCCTGTCTTATATACAAAAAATAGTCATTTATTAGCAGCTGCTTTGTTGTTTCTATGTATACAATACACTACGTATCTGTCTAACGGTCTGTGTAATTTGAAATTTGAAATTTATATAAAGCCGTTAGAAATTGAAAACGGAAAAGGAACGTTAACGGTTTCAATTTTAAAATAATAATAATAATATCTGAGACTAAATTAAATATACAGTCGACCCCCCCATAACACTGTTGATAATTCCGTTTTATATGAATTCCATGTTGTGCGAGTCACTTAGATTTTACAAATACTTGAGCCGGGCTATGAACAGCTCAATTGTTTGTAAAATCTAAGTGACTCGCACAACATGGAATTCATATAAAACGGAATTATCAACAGTGTTATAGGGGGGGTCGACTGTATACAATTAGAAACTTATAGGTAAAAATATTAAACACTACCACAATTTCCTGCGAGAATTAATGAAGAGTTACATTAAAAAATATGGAAGAAATGAAGCTTTTAAGTGGGAGGAAAGAAATTAAAATATATACATACTGAGTGATAAATGCAAGTTGAAACTGGCTTTAATCTATAACACATAACGAGGCCCATCTTCAGCTTGTTGGGCTTATCTGTAAATTCGGCCTGATAACATGCAGAACATTCAAGAGGCCTTTCTTTTCGGACAAATGAAATTCATACAATGCTTCTTTATTAATAAAAAAAAGAACAGTCTTAAATATTTTATTTTCTGTTAATAGAAATAATATTAATTTTGTAGGGAGGTAAGAACCACTGAGGGCCTCCGTTTTCTTCGAAAAAATACCCAGCTTATTTACGAAATACCTCGATAGCACAGTGAAATTTTGAATATAAATCGTCCTTCACTCGTGTGAATTTTCATCCCTCTGTTCTTGTAAAATTATTTTTTTTCTAATTATATTTTTACTTTTTATATCTGTTTATGTAGTATAATGTAATTAAGAATAGATTTTGAATTATATTTTATTTTACAAAATGCGATTTACTCTTTCGATTTACTCCTCAAATCAATTTTCTTTGGTTTAAAAGGAAAAAAAAAAGAAAAAGAAAAAACCGCATTAAAAATTGATTTACTCAGGAATATATCAAGGAAGTTAAACATCCCTTATGTCGTACTTTGAAGAATGTCAACAGAATTTGATTCTTTATCCTTTTATACATGTAATTGATAACTAGCACTTCATACACAAGGGACGTCTAAGAATGATGGACGAAGTCCAAGTTTAGATCATTGTAAAATATTGCATTTTTTTTTTTAACCTTGTTACGCTACGTTTTTATAGAAATTAAACTAATTTTTTCTGAATAAAAATTAAAATTAAACTGCAAAAATGTAAAATTCAAGCATTTTTATTTAAAAATTGAATATTTTCTAAATTTGCAAAGCGCTTAAGACCACGAACCTAATGAGATTTGTCACGTATACCCCTAAAGAATAATACTTGATATATCTAATTAATATCGAAATAAAATATATCTAATGCTAAAAAAATATATATATGTCTATGTATTTTTGACAATAATTCTGTTATTAAATTCTATAACGATGCTTATAAAACTTGGAATATTCGAGGCACTTTTTAAATTGTAATTAAAGCTATTCTTTGATTGACTTGATTGTTTGGAAATTGTGAGGCTTTCAAAAGTCATTATAAATGATTTTATTATAATGGCTCATAACATTTTAGTTATACAATTGTAAAAAAATATGTAAATTCAATGTTTTTAAATTGAGGCATCAAAAATTAGAAGAGAAAACTGCTTAATTTTGGAGGATTTGAAGATAAGTTTGATGCAAATAGACGGGGGAAAAACACAATAGAATTTTGATATTATATTTATTTAACTTAACAAAAGTAGGTATGTGAAGCTAATGCTAAATAATGGAAGATGGCACATCCATTCATGAAGATTCACCAGTGGGTAAGCGTATAAGACTACCGAACAATGGTCGCGGGTTCGCGCCTGACCAGCGTGTTTTCCGAAGTTTCCACGTGAAAGGGCCCACTATTTCCATTTCAGAAATAGTGGGCCATTCACCCCGCAGACGGTTCTCCAAAATGGCACCCCTCTTGGCAGATCTCCCAAGTGTTGCGTTTTGCCTTATTCCATCAATCCATTGGTTAGATAATTGAAACCATCCTTCTTGTTCACGTTTCCAACGCGTACTAACGTAAGAAAACTTTATATTTTTAAATTTATTTCCTACCAAGCACATATTCTCTTTCATTTAAATAGAGAAATTTCATGCGAAATTCTTTCGTGACGGTTCCTCGACCATCGGAATCGACAATGGATTTTACAAGAAGAACAAAATGTTTCCATTTCTTTTTGCATGCGAACTGTGGTTTAATTTTCACATTTTCTGATGAAATTAAACACAGAAAACACGATTCTCACGTGGTACCTCTCGAGGTATTTCATTAACCTAGATGATTCACGACCATGAAACGATTATACAACATAAATAACCGTCGTTAACATATTCTTAAACAAGTTTAGCACTTATACATAATGGAGAAATGCGTATACATTAAAAAAAATAAAACGATCATTAAGTAGTGTGTTTGCACCCTTTTATTTTATACGTTTTAAATATTCATACAACACTGACATTATCATGCACAAAATATCATTACATCTACAGTTTTACATAAGCGTGGGACAATAACTTTTTTTCTTGTGTTTTCTTTTTTTTTCTTTAAATTTCTTCCAAAAAAAAAACAAATCTGTATTTTTTCATACTTTTCGGTTATATTTTTACTGTCTTTCTTTATTTTCCCTTCACACATTTTGGTAAAAATGAAAAAAAGAAAAGGAAAGGAAAAAAAAAACAAAACATTACTTTCTTTCATGGTAACAAGAGAAGAAGAAGAAGAAGAAGAAGAAGAAGAAGAAGACTTTTATGCTTATTATTATTTTTTCTTTTCACGTGTTTTTTTCTTGTGTTTTCTTTATTAAATAATAATAGTAATAATAAAAAGAAAACGTTTTTGATTAATTGAAAAATTCACAAAAAATGCAAACCGTTCTACAACTCGTATATACAAAGTTTGTGTTTTATTTTTTCCGTTAAAAATTGTATTTTTTTGGTGACTTTTTTTTGTTCCATAAAGTGGACATGATTTATAAAAGTTTTCTTTTTTTTCCATATTATTATTATTATTATTTTTATTATT
>NW_019384324.1:237045-244015 GCF_000671375.1 Centruroides sculpturatus
ACTTACAATCTCGTTGAGAAGGCTGTCAATTCTTCTTTTTTATTTTATTATTATTATTATTATTATTTTATATATATATATTTATATATATATAATTTCTTCTTTTTTTTGAAATTTTTAGGAAGGAAGCTTTTATAGACAGCGATAAAACTGTCTTCAATATTGGGACACGGTACATAGTCGAGTTTGTATCAATATTATCATTATTTTTTTTCTGAAGCTTTGCTTCAACATTATCATCATCATCATCATCATCATCATCATTATCATCCACATCATCAATATTACTATTACGATCAATATTATTAATTGGATTCTTATTTGTTTTGTTAATCATCATGGTGGTCATCAAAAGGTCATTCAGAGTTTATAGCTTCATATCCGTGTTGTATGGTGTTTTATTAAATTTTTAATATGGTTTAATTATTTTTTTTTATTATATATATATTTTTTAATACTGGAATCGAAAATCCTCCTGACAACATCCACACGATTGATTCTTTTCTACGAAGGAATCCTCTACTTGACCGATGCATACGTGTTTTGGGGAGGGCGGGGTTCTAACCACGAGTTAAATGCGTCCCTGCTGAAGAATAAAAATAAATTTTTAATATAATTAATGTGTTTCTGATGATAATTGTGTTTTTGTTTTCATTTAGAAGGAAAAAAAAAACGTATTTTTTTAATTTTATTTTGTTAATGAGTTTTTAATTATTTTTGTTATAAGAACTGGCATCAACAGGTGCAAAGGTAGATACAAGAAATGATAACGCTAGTGTAGTATAAAATATATAATTTTACAACAACATTCTCTTGATAAATATTATCGTTCGAGATTGTAAAATTCGTAATTTTAAACTAGAAAAGGAATATAAATTATTCAAGAGGAGAGCAAGAAGCTGAAGCATCACTTTCATCTTATCAATGACAATATACTCGACGCATTTTGGTAATTAATAGTATTGTTTAACAGTATAAAAAGCAAATTTAACTAAAAAAAGAATCTCGAATACTTAATGTTTTCACCGTAATTTTACTGTATAATTTAGTTTTATGAGCTCGTGTGTGCTTCACGATTCGAATTACGCAAAACTTGCGGCTAAGTGTTTATGGTTCTATAGCCATGAAATCTATCATAGATTGCATAAATATTCATAAAAGTTGCATGAATGTGTCGTTGAAAGAAGCACTCAATTTTTAATCCATTGCATGAGAAGATTTTTATTCGTGCAATGAAATTGAAGGATTCTTTCAACAACGCATTCATTGCAACAACGCATGAAATCTTAAGATATAAATTCCAATACTTTATACAGTAATTCCTCCAAATATTCCCGATAATTTTTTCGTATTTTATTTCGAGTATTCCTCCAAATTCGTCCACATATTCCCTCCATATTCCTCCAAATATTTCCCCATGTTTCTCCAAATAACCCCCCATAATCCTTTAAATTCGTCCGAATATTCCAACGTATTTCTTTAAAGACGTCTGAATATTCCCCACATTCCTCCTCCAAATATTTTTCGAAAATTCGTCCAAATATTTCCCCATATTCCTTTAAATATTCTTCTACATTCCTCCAAATATTCCCCATATTCCTTCAAATATTTTTCCACATTTTCTTCCAATTTCCTTCAAACATTCCTTCATATTCCTCCAAATATTCCCCCACATTTCTCCATATAACTCCAAATATTCCCCATATAACTCCAAATATTCCCCATATTCCTCCAAATATTCCCCTACATTTTCTTCCAATTTCCTTCAAACATTCCTTCATATTACTCTAAATATTCCCCCACATTTTCTTCTAATTTCCTTCAAACATTCCTCCATATTCCTCCAAATATTCCAACATATTTCTCCATATAACTCCAAATATTCCTCCACATTTTCTTCCAATTTCCTTCAAACATTCCTCCATATTTCTCTATATAACTCCAAATATTCCCCCATATTCCTACTAATATTCCCCCACATTTTCTTCCAATTTCCTTCAAACTTTCCTTCATATTCGTTCAAATATTCCTCGAAATTTTTAAAGACGTTCTTAATTTTCCCGAGAAAAAAAAAACGTGAATTTCCATATTCGATAAGAATAATTTTTAAAAAATATTTATTATATTCCTAGCAAAAAATAAATATTTTAAATCTAGGGGAAAAAATTATTTATTCCAGTTACAGGAAAAATAATTATGAAAAATTGTTTTAGAATATAATAGTTTAATCATAGACAAAAACTAAAATATTCATAAAAATTTGATTTGGAAGAAATGTTTTTTTTCGAGGATAAATTTATCTCGAGAGGGATTAAGATTGAATTCAGCGTGTCGTAACATAATTGGAAAGCTTTTATAGTAACAAAAGTGGAACAGATTCATCCTACATAAAAAAAACTCCTCGAGTATATAAATATATAAATAAGATACTTCATTATAAATAAAACAATGTCAGTTAGGAATATCGTTGCAATTAAGTATCAAAATAATATTTTCGGTTTTTTATTACGTTGCAAAAATATAAAGAATAGTGAGAAATAACTCTTAAAATAAAAAAAAAATAAAAAGCAAACACTATAAATACGTGTAGTAACTTTATAGGTTGATACAAGTAAAATATTTCTAAAAAATTGAATAAAATGTAAGGTGAAAGAAGAAGATAAAACGTCCTCTGCGTTATTCATAAGATATAACTCTAAAAAGCTTTGCAACAATGAAAGAAAATCTGTCTATTTCTATTTTAAAAATCGTTAATTATAGCACGTTCAAATAAATTTCGGTTAAAATCTGTTACATTTGAAATTATTCTATTCACGTGTACTTTATTCCGTATATAGCGGTGATTCTTGGCCTTTTCAGCTGCCTGCACCCTATAGGATTTTCTAATGTGTTTTTGCACCACATTAAAAAATTCGTTAAGCTATTTTACTTAGACTTGTATTCCTATACGTGTATTTCAGTCTAATTCAGACAGGACTTAAGCGATTAAGAAGCACGCCAGTGGATAAAACCACTAAATACATTGGTCGCGATTTCGCGCCTGACCAGCAGGGCTGGCCACGTGGAATTTTCCGGATTTTCTTCATGTGTCTAACATCTATATAGTGCCAATTTCTCATAGAAAGTACTCCTAAGTTTATTGTTGTTCGTAACACGTGTCATCGATGATGCCAGGAAACTAGAAAACCGACGATCGTCCACCGGAGTCAACTACGTGACATCTTACATCAGTAGAAACGTCCCTTTTCTTTTTACATTTCAGGACCTACCTGGTCGTTTCACTTATTCCATAAAACTTAGCCAATTGTGAAAGGCCTTCCAAAAATATTTCAGGGGTTAAACACAAGAGTTTTACCTCTTCTAGGGGGTGTAAGGGAATAAGGCCTTGTTAAGAGGTGTAAGACTCTTCTAGGGATTTAAAACCTTACACTCCTTGAAGAGGTTATCTTTGCAGTTTGAGGGTGTGGCACCCTACACGAGAGTCCCTCATATATAAAATGATAATTAAGGTTTTTCGATAGAGGTATAATAACAACGTTATTGAATGAAACAAATATTTTTTTTGTTACAAAACGCTCGATACAGAAAGCATTACAACCACTCGATGATGAACAATGTAGCTCTTGCTCATTATCAGAACTTTAAACTTATAAGAACATTACTGAAAACGTTGAAGAGGCTTACTAAGAGTCTTTATACAGATAAACTTTAGAAGAGATACTAGTAAAGAATAAATAATTGAAAAACCCTTCACTAGAGCCAACAGGAGGAATCACAAATACTAGAGATATTTAGAAAAAAAAAATGAAAGATAGTTTACGGAGATATGAGGTAAATCTATCTTAAAACCTGAAGATGCCATTTCTTTGTAAGTAAATACACGTAAAAAATTTACCTGCAATGAGTAATGACGCAATCGTTATTGGGGTAATCTTGCTCCCATTGCGTCGTTTCAATATTATTACGAAGACAGTTTCGAGAAACCTCGGATCCCGGAATACTGTTCTGCGTTGCCATCTATAAAGAAACACACAGAAAAAAATAAATAAATAAAATAAAAATGGTTAAACTGCCGATCTGGAAAGGCTGAAGAAAAACTGGGGTTCTTTCTCACCGTGGACATGACAGTGTACGAACTGCTGGAATTCATAGACTGACTGACCCCTTGAGGCTGGATGATTTGTTGCTGTTGTAGCATCTGGTTCGATTGCGGATGTAGCATCTGACCCATGGAATGATGAGACATTGGATGGTTATTGTTGACGGGCTGTGGGACAGTGAAGTACATGTTGCTGATCTGAAGGAGGGATTGGATCAGTCAAGTAAAAAAATACAGAAATTTGTTTGAACTTCGACAAACTCGTTCCGTTTCCCTTTTTTTTTTAAAACATGCAGCTAATTAACAATAACAATACAATATATATTTGTATACATAAAGATATTTTTAATGTTTTAAGCGGTTCAAACAAATTTCTGTATCCGAATGAGTTGGAAAGTCTGTTACTTACGGAGCGCCACATTTGGCCTGGCACTACAGGATGCTGCTGCTGCTGCTGCTGCTGTTGCAGTTGAGATGCCAAAGGGGAATTCCCTTCCATCAGGGATGTTAGTAACGGGGATTTCTTCTGAAGGGGTGACAACATCGACACGTGACCGGGCGATGAATTAACGGGAGATGTGGCTGATGAAGATGTAGGACTGACGGAATTTCCGTACATGACGTCAGACTGATCGGCAGCTGCCTGCTTAAGAAGATGATTTAATTAGAACAAATTACGTTAACTAAGTCCCTCATCCTAGCAAATTTTCAAACTTACCTTCGAGACTAAACTAGCTCTGTAAGCAGCTAAGGCTTTCAAATATTCCTTCTTGGCTGCTTCGGTTTTCTTTTTATACAACTGAACATGTAAAATAAAGGATTTTAATTTCGACATCTTCAGCTAGCCTCACAGTTTACAACTGTTGTGTAGAGTACTTTAGGAAAAGATCAATAGCCTTTGCGTGCTTGCAGTGATTCATGTTCGTTGCTCCGTTTATTATTGCTGAAGGAATTGAATAAAGCCCCCCTACAAATTTATGAGAGTTTCTACAACCGAATACTTATTGATTGATGCAGTTAAATGTATTTATTAATTGAATTTAGACCCGTTTTAATGATTGAATTTATCTCACGTACAAAATATGCTTCATTTTCAGAGCACGATACTACATCAATTTTATCACTGGTTATAAATTATTTTCTGTATCTGATTAGCCTCGATTCATTTATTTATAAGTTTATTTTATCTCGACCAGTTTCACTTTCGTTTTGGGCATAGTAAAATTTATAGCCTTTTTTCAAGGCGTTTCATCTTGTTCTATGCAATTTTTCACTATTAATTATATATTGTATCTTCTCTTTACATTATCTTAATTTGTATTGATTCTGCTAGTTCACTTGCCGGTCCATTCTACTAGTTTATCTTCTAAGAACTTCGTTTCTACGCCTAATAAAGCTTATAAATTGTTACTTCAACAACTAATTTACCTGTAAAAAGTCGATTTTGACTCTTCATACTCCTATAATCCTCAGTTGCGCTGTACCTACCTACCTCTACTGTACTGTGTTCTATTGTACTAACCTACCTCTACATTTAATCTTATTCTTTAACTATCTTCTTTTGTAATTATTTATGCACTTTTATCTTCTAAAATCTCAAATTTTCCACTTAATTCTGCCTGCCTATCTTCACACAGTAACTACTGTATTTCAAATTTAAATATTTAAATCCCTAAACTCATATCGAATTGGATACTAAAGCCTTATTTCTATAAGAACGTAAACATTATAAATGTATAAGTAGTGTTTTTCTCTTGCACGATACATTTTTGCAACTGCAATACTCATAAGCATGAGTCAGTGTGTGTCATCCTAGATTTAATGAACACATGCAACTTTTATGCATTAAAACGATGAGAAACTTGCATATCATAACAAAGTTAATTTATGTAACAAAAGCTTTTTCGATACTTAATTTCACACTACTTTCATTAACGTCGCCGAAAATCCCGAAACACTCGGAGATTGAGCAAATCTGCATTGTAAAGATCGGTAGGAATCGATGCCACTTTGAATATTAATGCAAAATTTTGACAAGAATAGGCAACACTGACAGCTATTCAAGCGTTGTATCCCTCTTTAGCGGATACTAACAGGCATATTACGTGAGTATACCATAAAATATACTGTAATGTCTTTCAATGTTAATGGCATCACCCCATGAGGTGAACGGGTAAAGGCGCCATTTATTTTGATTATGTCCAATTAAACCCGGCAACGGATGGTGAATGACTACAATTTATGGACTCATGGGCATTATTTCTATCACAGATGAAGAATTTTAATTGCCTCGGACTTGGCTTTCTCGGCAATAGCAATTTACACTTGTGTGTGAAAATCTTACTGATAACAACAAACGTTATTACTTGGCACGGCGACGAAAGATGCTTACGGACAGTTTAAACCCATTAGATAGTTTAATGAGTTATTGAGAAATTTTTCTCTGAGTCCCGAGCATTTGTGGCCATTTTAAACATTCATACACTCTTCAAATAAATGTTTTATGATCAGAATAAGCTTACTCCGGCTATCTGGCTTTAGTCGGAACAATTAATTTACTGTTTGGATAAAAATCTCTTGCTTAATTACCAAGCGAAACCTCCCCCCGATTTCAAAGAATAAATTTAATTTGGAAGCAATCTGGCAACATTGTTTACGTTGGGTGATTTATTTTTCACATTTTATGTTTCCTACATTTAAATTAAGCTTTAACGATTTATAAATATCATTTGATGTTTTTTAAGTGATAAATTATTCTTTGATCTAATTCTAACGGTTATTTTTAATTTTAAATAGGATAAGACGCAACGATTTTCATTCATTCCTCAACGTTGCCAGATCCAAGATACTGCACAAGGGACGTCTAAGAAT
>NW_019384324.1:244946-255964 GCF_000671375.1 Centruroides sculpturatus
TATTAAAAATATCTAAAAAAAAAAAAAAAAAAGAAATTTTCAATCTCGAAGGAATAACGGAAACGTGACGTCAAACGAGAAGCTGGGAGCCATTATTTCCAGGAGAGTAATTTTTCTTTAAATTTATCTTTCAATTAATTCCTAGAAATCGCTTCTAAATGACACCATTTCTTTCTTAAGACTCAAATTAAGAAAGAAATAATGCTATTATCAGCCTTAAAAGTACATAATTGAATTATGTCTTCGATAATCGTACTTAATAGCGATTTCTTTTCTTTTTTTTATTTTATTTTTATTTTAAAAACTTTCCAATCAGTCCTGCTTTATTTTCATTAGTTATTTAAATCGAATTAATTATAATTAATCTTATAAATGTAATTGTAGTTAAAATTGCGTAAAAGAGCAATCTCCTCCATCGTCTGTTTGCATCCGGCGCCATCTTGTTTTTTTCTGATCAAGGCTTCGTGATGATAATAATAATAATAATAATAATAATAATAATAACTGCTTTTATGCTAATTTATTGTATAAAATATGTTATAATTTAATAAATTTCAGGTTTATTGAATAGATTTTTATGCCTTTAAAAGTTGCTATTTTATAATAAGAGAGAGTAATAGTGATGTGTAGTATATACGGGCGCCATTTTGTTTTCTGAGAATAATAACTGCTTTTATTCTATTTTCAGGTTATTTATGGGGTAAAACACGTTGTAATTTAATAAATTAAAGGTTTCTCGAATATATTTTATGCTTTAAAAGTTGCTATTTTATAATAACAGGCTCAGGAAGAGAGTTGAACTCTATATAACGAATTGATGTGAGAAAAGAGACTTAAAATAATGCTTCTGCTATATACACGAGGTTTACTACGCTTTATTAATGTAAGTACTATATTAAATTTTGAACTATTTAATAATATACAAGGAATAGCGTTATTTCGAATAATATATATTTAAGCCCTACTAATAATAAGTTTAAAGAAGATATACAATCCATAAAAGTATTACATTTGCTTGCTTTGTAGTAAATTAGAAAGAGAACTGCACTCGATATAACGACATGATAATAACTCGAAATAACGCTTTATACTGTAAACAGTTTATTAATTAACTTATGTAAAGTTCATTAGGTTTAAACATATAACCCAAATCAGCTCGATTAACTAACTCACCCCGATATAACGACCTCAACGTTACATCGAATAATCCTATTGTAAAGTAAGTAAATGCTTACATAATTCATTTAATTAAATCGTGTCATATACAGTGTAAAATCAATAAAAATAAAATGCAGAAAACCCTCGATATAGCGACACAATACGATAACATTAAAACAATGCTTATATAATTAAAGTTTAGGTGGAATTTAAAGTTTATTACATGTAAAAGGATGGTAGAAATCAAATTATGCGCCTAATGTACCTCAATATAGCGCGCCTAGCGTTATTTCGAGTGATTAAACTGCATAAAATGAATATCTATATTGTTTGTAGTATTAAATCAATGGAATTCAATTGAAGAAAATAAGTCGTTATATCGAAAAAAGAACACCTCGATATAACGTCAATGTACTGGGATGCAACTCGATATAACGCTTAAGCTTAAATAGCTTCTTAATTAATTATATTAAGTTTAAATAAATGTTAAAAATCAAATTTTCTACCTAATTAAATTAAGGTGTCGTGATGTAATAGCGTTATTTCGAATAATAAACCCGGTATAACTTAAGCGAATGTTTACGTTATTCATAATGAGTTAAGTGCGTTATGAATTAATAGAATTAAACTGAATTTTAAGAGAATTTTAAGCCATTAAGTTTATTAATAAGCGTTTTTTTTTTTCGCGATGTTATCACCTCTTTAAAGCGTAACAGCTTAGAGATGAGGCAATTTTATGAGGAAATATCAACTTAAATTAGCGTTTATTCGGAAGAATCATTTTTGAAATTTTAAATAACGTTTATAAAATATTTACACGGCGTGTGCATTAAAGTAATTGGGTCAACTTTAAATTGAATATTAGCGTTATTTCGAGTTAAATGATGATTGCATTATAATGAAGCATTAATGCCCTACAAACGAGCACAATTAAACTCTTATATAGGATATTTTTAACTCATTATTTAACAATGCAAACAATTGCGACAATGACTCGATTATATCAAGATTTAAGATGCGTTATAACGAAGCATTAATGATACAGAATGCGCTGTAAACGAGAACGATTAAACTCTTATATAGTATATATGTTTTTAAGTCATTATTTAACATTTGCGGCAATGACCCGCTTATATCGACGTAGTACAGAATAATATGCGTTATAACGAAGCATAAATAAACGAGAAAGATTAAATTCTCGTATATAATATTTTTGAGATATTATATTGTGTTATTGACGCAACAATGTCCGCTTATAACGACATAACGTGGCTCTGAACAAGATTTAAGTCGTCGTTAAGTGTTATAAAACTTTATACGCGGGCATTATTTATGGTTATACACTAAACAGAGGTTAGCGTGTTCTCTAAGAATGGTGACACGGCGATAAGTAACGACGTTGATGTTACAAATATGGCTAAGTGCGTTACAGACAGACGAAATTAAGCTGTTGCTTAGGCAATTTTAAACACTGTTATAACACTAATGCGCTTGGAATAGCATTTGTGTCGTAAGTAGTCTTAAATAATTAAGTTATGAGGAAGCAAAGGTTTAAAAAAAATGCATTTTGAAACATTTAAAGTTCCTATAATTGTTTTTATTCGAATTTATCTGTTTTAAAACATAAATGCGCCTG
Organism: Centruroides sculpturatus; assembly: GCF_000671375.1. NCBI lineage: Eukaryota > Metazoa > Arthropoda > Arachnida > Scorpiones > Buthidae > Centruroides > Centruroides sculpturatus. The sequence continues at coordinate 247,741 of NW_019384324.1, forward strand.
TCTTAGGATACTTATCCTGTAAAAGCACCCTCTTTCAAAGGTATAAAGACACTTTGAAATAATTGCTATTGTTTCAAGTATATAACTATTACTGTTTGTGGATGTTATAAATATATCTGTATCAATTGTTTCAAGATGGATAACTGCATGTGTTTCACGTCTATACCTGTTTCAAGTCTCTGTTTAAAGGTGTTGGCTGTAACTGCATCTGTTACTTTTGTTTTGTGTATAACTGTAGTTTCAATTATTACATAATTATTTGTAACTGATTGACGATGATAATTACTTGTTTACATTAACAAAAATCAAACTTCCTAAAGGATATTTTGTTTCTAAAATGCTCAACAATCATCCCAACGAGATTTCAACCCTAAATAACTGACACCTTTGATCTTGTTTTAATTAATTACTACCCTTTGTTGGAGGCAGTGTTCGAAACAAAGGCATTTATAAGAATTTCGAGCATAAATACGTTACAAAATTAATAAAATTTAAAGTTAATTTGCCTATAAATTAACACAATAAGCAATCTAATAATGCCACAGCGTTTATAAAAAACAACACCCCTTTTGGCGTGTTTTACGTAAGCGTAAACACTAAAAATATGACGTCGATCGATTAACCTAAACACAATTAAATTAAGCATTATTTCTAACCATCAAAACACGGATACAAAGTCACTAAAATGGCAACACCATTGGAATATTTCGTCACAAAAGGGGGTGGGGCGGCAGCGTTTGATGTAATTAATAGTATTTTAATTAGTTTAAAACACATCCCACGTAAACAATATTTATCAAATATATTCGAAATCAACGAGAAAAATCGATTGATGCATGCTACAATTCGATTAATAATCCGCCAGGCCAACTTAGTGCCATACTTCAAATAATGTAACATAAACGATATTTATGCTATTAGTAACCATTTTAATTAGTTTAAGAATCCAGCATACGTTCTAAATTACGCTTGTGTACTGTGATAAATTACTAAAATTGGCTTGAATGCCCAAATTAATAACATTAAACGTCGGTAAATGCACGACGGAGCGCACTAAGAGCGCCATTTTTTATGGGAGAATGGCATGGGCAGAGCACATTTTCGCATAAATTTTATAGTTTTTGAGCATTACTTAATTGTAATTAAGTGACGAACTATTTAATAGTAGTAAAAATGTCATTTTTTAATGGGAGAATGGTAAGGGAAGGAGTGATTTTCCATACATTTTACAGTTATTAAGCATTACTTAACTATAATTAAGTGACGAGCCATTTAAAATTAGTAAAACCTCCATCTTTTTAATGGGAAAATGGCAGGGTAGAAGTTATTTCGAATAGATTTTACAACTTTTAAGCCCTTAATTACAGTTAACCTTATTAAGCAATCGCTCTGAGCCTGTTATATTTGCTTTATTTTCATCTTAACTAAACAGTCGATAGAGTTATAACCCTTAATGGTAATACCATATATATATTAAGAATAATTATATAAGGCCTCATATATTATACACAACAAACACTTCATATATAATTCATAATACGGGAGATAACAGTTGATTAAAGCGAATCACCAACGAGGAAGATAATTTGGAATTAATAGTAAAGTTTCCCGGAATTATCTTTAATATAGGGCATTATTTATTTAAATGCTCCCCATTGCAAGGGAGTAAGAATTCCATTGTTATAATGGATAATCTATACATCTTCATAAATAATTTATCGTGATATTGTATATAATTTCAGGGGGTGTGCGGATCGATAATAGAAGAAGATGTACCCACGATGAGAGAGAGAGAGAGGATGTAGGCACACAGAAAGGGAGAGAAAAACAGGAGGAGTATCAATCTTATCATCCAGGAAATTGGCTCTAATGAAACAAGATAAGAGACATTACCCGAAATACTGAAATATCATGAAACAAGATAAATTCCATAACATCAAGGAACATCATAAATTTAACGTTGACGTATAAGTTGAGTGATTTTGACAACTCACGTTTTTATGATCAGCGTCTAAACTGTCCCACATGGACGCGACAATTTTGGACACTTCACCAAAACTGGCGTTTGGATTCTGTCCTTTGATAGCTGCTTGAGTATCCCGGAAGAAAAGTGCATAGGCAGACACTGGTCTGTTACAAAGGAAAAAAATATATATATAATACAATGGTAAGGAAAAAAAACGAAATTTAAGTTATTTATCAATTTATATTGAAAAGGCAATTACATTTTTAGAGAAATATCACAAAAAGAAGAGGTAATTTTATAAAGAATTTCTGGCATTTTTCCAGAGTCATATCTCTCTTTTTTTTATGATTATTATTGTTATTATTTTCTTCCTCCACTCTCCTCCTTTACAGTCGTATACAACTGGAGTAAGCGGGTGGAGGGGACTTTTCGAAAAGTTTGAATAAATTACTTTGGAAAAACGATTTTAAAATTACCTCTTTAACAATTATGATCTATGAAATTAGGGGTAAATTTAATTCTTTAACAAGGATATAAGATGAAGATCTTATTCTTAAAAGTTGGTAGAATAAAGTTATTTTGCTCCGGAATGACTTCTGGATTAGTTAACGTTCCCTCTGTTTGAATTTTCTGAAGATTACACTAGAAAGAGTCCAACTTGTGTAGTATTTTAGAGCCTTTCTACCTTAATTATCACGTTTTGATAAATCTTGAAGGTTTCTGGGCTTCAAGTGATTAAAATCCTTCAAGTAAGCATTAGATTCCTGTAGAATCCTTCACGGAAGCTTCAGGAATCTTTAAGTACGAGTTCAGGATTTAAAGATTCTTGGAAATCGAATGTTGCTTGAATATTCTTAAAGTCGAAATCGTCAAGCAACATGCTACAATCTTCAAGCAGGATTCTATTTTTTGCTTTCTGTTACGTGTCCTTCTAACTCTGCTTTCAGGATACAGAAGGAGAGGAGGAAGGATACCTTGGTTTCTGTCTATTCCTATACTAAGAGTGAATATAGAAATTATATCTATACTTTTAACACCTGTTAAATATCAGAATATTGATGATGGCGATCAAGATTAGAAGAATTAGTATATTTCATCCCAGTTTCTGTTCACTTGTATAAAGGACAACAGTATAAAGGTTGAATAGAGCCTATACAAGTGTAAAGCTGAATAGTGTAAATGTAAGGCTGAGTAGAGTAAGTGTAAGGCTGAGTAAGGTATGTATAAGAGTGAATAGAGTAAGATGTCAGGGTGAACAGTAAGTATAAGGGTGAGTAGGGTAAGTGTAAGGGTGAATACGGTGATTATAGCTGTAACTTTAGAACATTCTAAACAACATAACGTTGGTAACGACNGACAAAAACTAAAATATTCATAAAAATTTGATTTGGAAGAAATGTTTTTTTTCGAGGATAAATTTATCTCGAGAGGGATTAAGATTGAATTCAGCGTGTCGTAACATAATTGGAAAGCTTTTATAGTAACAAAAGTGGAACAGATTCATCCTACATAAAAAAAACTCCTCGAGTATATAAATATATAAATAAGATACTTCATTATAAATAAAACAATGTCAGTTAGGAATATCGTTGCAATTAAGTATCAAAATAATATTTTCGGTTTTTTATTACGTTGCAAAAATATAAAGAATAGTGAGAAATAACTCTTAAAATAAAAAAAAAATAAAAAGCAAACACTATAAATACGTGTAGTAACTTTATAGGTTGATACAAGTAAAATATTTCTAAAAAATTGAATAAAATGTAAGGTGAAAGAAGAAGATAAAACGTCCTCTGCGTTATTCATAAGATATAACTCTAAAAAGCTTTGCAACAATGAAAGAAAATCTGTCTATTTCTATTTTAAAAATCGTTAATTATAGCACGTTCAAATAAATTTCGGTTAAAATCTGTTACATTTGAAATTATTCTATTCACGTGTACTTTATTCCGTATATAGCGGTGATTCTTGGCCTTTTCAGCTGCCTGCACCCTATAGGATTTTCTAATGTGTTTTTGCACCACATTAAAAAATTCGTTAAGCTATTTTACTTAGACTTGTATTCCTATACGTGTATTTCAGTCTAATTCAGACAGGACTTAAGCGATTAAGAAGCACGCCAGTGGATAAAACCACTAAATACATTGGTCGCGATTTCGCGCCTGACCAGCAGGGCTGGCCACGTGGAATTTTCCGGATTTTCTTCATGTGTCTAACATCTATATAGTGCCAATTTCTCATAGAAAGTACTCCTAAGTTTATTGTTGTTCGTAACACGTGTCATCGATGATGCCAGGAAACTAGAAAACCGACGATCGTCCACCGGAGTCAACTACGTGACATCTGACATCAGTAGAAACGTCCCTTTTCTTTTTACATTTCAGGACCTACCTGGTCGTTTCACTTATTCCATAAAACTTAGCCAATTGTGAAAGGCCTTCCAAAAATATTTCAGGGGTTAAACACAAGAGTTTTACCTCTTCTAGGGGGTGTAAGGGAATAAGGCCTTGTTAAGAGGTGTAAGACTCTTCTAGGGATTTAAAACCTTACACTCCTTGAAGAGGTTATCTTTGCAGTTTGAGGGTGTGGCACCCTACACGAGAGTCCCTCATATATAAAATGATAATTAAGGTTTTTCGATAGAGGTATAATAACAACGTTATTGAATGAAACAAATATTTTTTTTGTTACAAAACGCTCGATACAGAAAGCATTACAACCACTCGATGATGAACAATGTAGCTCTTGCTCATTATCAGAACTTTAAACTTATAAGAACATTACTGAAAACGTTGAAGAGGCTTACTAAGAGTCTTTATACAGATAAACTTTAGAAGAGATACTAGTAAAGAATAAATAATTGAAAAACCCTTCACTAGAGCCAACAGGAGGAATCACAAATACTAGAGATATTTAGAAAAAAAAAATGAAAGATAGTTTACGGAGATATGAGGTAAATCTATCTTAAAACCTGAAGATGCCATTTCTTTGTAAGTAAATACACGTAAAAAATTTACCTGCAATGAGTAATGACGCAATCGTTATTGGGGTAATCTTGCTCCCATTGCGTCGTTTCAATATTATTACGAAGACAGTTTCGAGAAACCTCGGATCCCGGAATACTGTTCTGCGTTGCCATCTATAAAGAAACACACAGAAAAAAATAAATAAATAAAATAAAAATGGTTAAACTGCCGATCTGGAAAGGCTGAAGAAAAACTGGGGTTCTTTCTCACCGTGGACATGACAGTGTACGAACTGCTGGAATTCATAGACTGACTGACCCCTTGAGGCTGGATGATTTGTTGCTGTTGTAGCATCTGGTTCGATTGCGGATGTAGCATCTGACCCATGGAATGATGAGACATTGGATGGTTATTGTTGACGGGCTGTGGGACAGTGAAGTACATGTTGCTGATCTGAAGGAGGGATTGGATCAGTCAAGTAAAAAAATACAGAAATTTGTTTGAACTTCGACAAACTCGTTCCGTTTCCCTTTTTTTTTAAAACATGCAGCTAATTAACAATAACAATACAATATATATTTGTATACATAAAGATATTTTTAATGTTTTAAGCGGTTCAAACAAATTTCTGTATCCGAATGAGTTGGAAAGTCTGTTACTTACGGAGCGCCACATTTGGCCTGGCACTACAGGATGCTGCTGCTGCTGCTGCTGCTGTTGCAGTTGAGATGCCAAAGGGGAATTCCCTTCCATCAGGGATGTTAGTAACGGGGATTTCTTCTGAAGGGGTGACAACATCGACACGTGACCGGGCGATGAATTAACGGGAGATGTGGCTGATGAAGATGTAGGACTGACGGAATTTCCGTACATGACGTCAGACTGATCGGCAGCTGCCTGCTTAAGAAGATGATTTAATTAGAACAAATTACGTTAACTAAGTCCCTCATCCTAGCAAATTTTCAAACTTACCTTCGAGACTAAACTAGCTCTGTAAGCAGCTAAGGCTTTCAAATATTCCTTCTTGGCTGCTTCGGTTTTCTTTTTATACAACTGAACATGTAAAATAAAGGATTTTAATTTCGACATCTTCAGCTAGCCTCACAGTTTACAACTGTTGTGTAGAGTACTTTAGGAAAAGATCAATAGCCTTTGCGTGCTTGCAGTGATTCATGTTCGTTGCTCCGTTTATTATTGCTGAAGGAATTGAATAAAGCCCCCCTACAAATTTATGAGAGTTTCTACAACCGAATACTTATTGATTGATGCAGTTAAATGTATTTATTAATTGAATTTAGACCCGTTTTAATGATTGAATTTATCTCACGTACAAAATATGCTTCATTTTCAGAGCACGATACTACATCAATTTTATCACTGGTTATAAATTATTTTCTGTATCTGATTAGCCTCGATTCATTTATTTATAAGTTTATTTTATCTCGACCAGTTTCACTTTCGTTTTGGGCATAGTAAAATTTATAGCCTTTTTTCAAGGCGTTTCATCTTGTTCTATGCAATTTTTCACTATTAATTATATATTGTATCTTCTCTTTACATTATCTTAATTTGTATTGATTCTGCTAGTTCACTTGCCGGTCCATTCTACTAGTTTATCTTCTAAGAACTTCGTTTCTACGCCTAATAAAGCTTATAAATTGTTACTTCAACAACTAATTTACCTGTAAAAAGTCGATTTTGACTCTTCATACTCCTATAATCCTCAGTTGCGCTGTACCTACCTACCTCTACTGTACTGTGTTCTATTGTACTAACCTACCTCTACATTTAATCTTATTCTTTAACTATCTTCTTTTGTAATTATTTATGCACTTTTATCTTCTAAAATCTCAAATTTTCCACTTAATTCTGCCTGCCTATCTTCACACAGTAACTACTGTATTTCAAATTTAAATATTTAAATCCCTAAACTCATATCGAATTGGATACTAAAGCCTTATTTCTATAAGAACGTAAACATTATAAATGTATAAGTAGTGTTTTTCTCTTGCACGATACATTTTTGCAACTGCAATACTCATAAGCATGAGTCAGTGTGTGTCATCCTAGATTTAATGAACACATGCAACTTTTATGCATTAAAACGATGAGAAACTTGCATATCATAACAAAGTTAATTTATGTAACAAAAGCTTTTTCGATACTTAATTTCACACTACTTTCATTAACGTCGCCGAAAATCCCGAAACACTCGGAGATTGAGCAAATCTGCATTGTAAAGATCGGTAGGAATCGATGCCACTTTGAATATTAATGCAAAATTTTGACAAGAATAGGCAACACTGACAGCTATTCAAGCGTTGTATCCCTCTTTAGCGGATACTAACAGGCATATTACGTGAGTATACCATAAAATATACTGTAATGTCTTTCAATGTTAATGGCATCACCCCATGAGGTGAACGGGTAAAGGCGCCATTTATTTTGATTATGTCCAATTAAACCCGGCAACGGATGGTGAATGACTACAATTTATGGACTCATGGGCATTATTTCTATCACAGATGAAGAATTTTAATTGCCTCGGACTTGGCTTTCTCGGCAATAGCAATTTACACTTGTGTGTGAAAATCTTACTGATAACAACAAACGTTATTACTTGGCACGGCGACGAAAGATGCTTACGGACAGTTTAAACCCATTAGATAGTTTAATGAGTTATTGAGAAATTTTTCTCTGAGTCCCGAGCATTTGTGGCCATTTTAAACATTCATACACTCTTCAAATAAATGTTTTATGATCAGAATAAGCTTACTCCGGCTATCTGGCTTTAGTCGGAACAATTAATTTACTGTTTGGATAAAAATCTCTTGCTTAATTACCAAGCGAAACCTCCCCCCGATTTCAAAGAATAAATTTAATTTGGAAGCAATCTGGCAACATTGTTTACGTTGGGTGATTTATTTTTCACATTTTATGTTTCCTACATTTAAATTAAGCTTTAACGATTTATAAATATCATTTGATGTTTTTTAAGTGATAAATTATTCTTTGATCTAATTCTAACGGTTATTTTTAATTTTAAATAGGATAAGACGCAACGATTTTCATTCATTCCTCAACGTTGCCAGATCCAACGATACTGTAATTAGTCCCGTTCAGAACGCTGATAAATATTCTTTAAACTTTCATATAATAAATTTTTAGCTTTGAAAAATTTATTAATGCGTTCTAACGTATAAAACGAATTTTCCATTAATAATAATAATAATAATAATAAAATAGCATTAAAACTACGACATAACAATTGAAAAATGATGATGTTTTTGTA
>NW_019384324.1:257268-290570 GCF_000671375.1 Centruroides sculpturatus
TATTAAAAATATCTAAAAAAAAAAAAAAAAAAGAAATTTTCAATCTCGAAGGAATAACGGAAACGTGACGTCAAACGAGAAGCTGGGAGCCATTATTTCCAGGAGAGTAATTTTTCTTTAAATTTATCTTTCAATTAATTCCTAGAAATCGCTTCTAAATGACACCATTTCTTTCTTAAGACTCAAATTAAGAAAGAAATAATGCTATTATCAGCCTTAAAAGTACATAATTGAATTATGTCTTCGATAATCGTACTTAATAGCGATTTCTTTTCTTTTTTTTATTTTATTTTTATTTTAAAAACTTTCCAATCAGTCCTGCTTTATTTTCATTAGTTATTTAAATCGAATTAATTATAATTAATCTTATAAATGTAATTGTAGTTAAAATTGCGTAAAAGAGCAATCTCCTCCATCGTCTGTTTGCATCCGGCGCCATCTTGTTTTTTTCTGATCAAGGCTTCGTGATGATAATAATAATAATAATAATAATAATAATAATAACTGCTTTTATGCTAATTTATTGTATAAAATATGTTATAATTTAATAAATTTCAGGTTTATTGAATAGATTTTTATGCCTTTAAAAGTTGCTATTTTATAATAAGAGAGAGTAATAGTGATGTGTAGTATATACGGGCGCCATTTTGTTTTCTGAGAATAATAACTGCTTTTATTCTATTTTCAGGTTATTTATGGGGTAAAACACGTTGTAATTTAATAAATTAAAGGTTTCTCGAATATATTTTATGCTTTAAAAGTTGCTATTTTATAATAACAGGCTCAGGAAGAGAGTTGAACTCTATATAACGAATTGATGTGAGAAAAGAGACTTAAAATAATGCTTCTGCTATATACACGAGGTTTACTACGCTTTATTAATGTAAGTACTATATTAAATTTTGAACTATTTAATAATATACAAGGAATAGCGTTATTTCGAATAATATATATTTAAGCCCTACTAATAATAAGTTTAAAGAAGATATACAATCCATAAAAGTATTACATTTGCTTGCTTTGTAGTAAATTAGAAAGAGAACTGCACTCGATATAACGACATGATAATAACTCGAAATAACGCTTTATACTGTAAACAGTTTATTAATTAACTTATGTAAAGTTCATTAGGTTTAAACATATAACCCAAATCAGCTCGATTAACTAACTCACCCCGATATAACGACCTCAACGTTACATCGAATAATCCTATTGTAAAGTAAGTAAATGCTTACATAATTCATTTAATTAAATCGTGTCATATACAGTGTAAAATCAATAAAAATAAAATGCAGAAAACCCTTGATATAGCGACACAATACGATAACATTAAAACAATGCTTATATAATTAAAGTTTAGGTGGAATTTAAAGTTTATTACATGTAAAAGGATGGTAGAAATCAAATTATGCGCCTAATGTACCTCAATATAGCGCGCCTAGCGTTATTTCGAGTGATTAAACTGCATAAAATGAATATCTATATTGTTTGTAGTATTAAATCAATAGAATTCAATTGAAGAAAATAAGTCGTTATATCGAAAAAAGAACACCTCGATATAACGTCAATGTACTGGGATGCAACTCGATATAACGCTTAAGCTTAAATAGCTTCTTAATTAATTATATTAAGTTTAAATAAATGTTAAAAATCAAATTTTCTACCTAATTAAATTAAGGTGTCGTGATGTAATAGCGTTATTTCGAATAATAAACCCGGTATAACTTAAGCGAATGTTTACGTTATTCATAATGAGTTAAGTGCGTTATGAATTAATAGAATTAAACTGAATTTTAAGAGAATTTTAAGCCATTAAGTTTATTAATAAGCGTTTTTTTTTTTCGCGATGTTATCACCTCTTTAAAGCGTAACAGCTTAGAGATGAGGCAATTTTATGAGGAAATATCAACTTAAATTAGCGTTTATTCGGAAGAATCATTTTTGAAATTTTAAATAACGTTTATAAAATATTTACACGGCGTGTGCATTAAAGTAATTGGGTCAACTTTAAATTGAATATTAGCGTTATTTCGAGTTAAATGATGATTGCATTATAATGAAGCATTAATGCCCTACAAACGAGCACAATTAAACTCTTATATAGGATATTTTTAACTCATTATTTAACAATGCAAACAATTGCGACAATGACTCGATTATATCAAGATTTAAGATGCGTTATAACGAAGCATTAATGATACAGAATGCGCTGTAAACGAGAACGATTAAACTCTTATATAGTATATATGTTTTTAAGTCATTATTTAACATTTGCGGCAATGACCCGCTTATATCGACGTAGTACAGAATAATATGCGTTATAACGAAGCATAAATAAACGAGAAAGATTAAATTCTCGTATATAATATTTTTGAGATATTATATTGTGTTATTGACGCAACAATGTCCGCTTATAACGACATAACGTGGCTCTGAACAAGATTTAAGTCGTCGTTAAGTGTTATAAAACTTTATACGCGGGCATTATTTATGGTTATACACTAAACAGAGGTTAGCGTGTTCTCTAAGAATGGTGACACGGCGATAAGTAACGACGTTGATGTTACAAATATGGCTAAGTGCGTTACAGACAGACGAAATTAAGCTGTTGCTTAGGCAATTTTAAACACTGTTATAACACTAATGCGCTTGGAATAGCATTTATGTCGTAAGTAGTCTTAAATAATTAAGTTATGAGGAAGCAAAGGTTTAAAAAAAGTGCATTTTGAAACATTTAAAGTTCCTATAATTGTTTTTATTCGAATTTATCTGTTTTAAAACATAAATGCGCCTGTCTTAGGATACTTATCCTGTAAAAGCACCCTCTTTCAAAGGTATAAAGACACTTTGAAATAATTGCTATTGTTTCAAGTATATAACTATTACTGTTTGTGGATGTTATAAATATATCTGTATCAATTGTTTCAAGATGGATAACTGCATGTGTTTCACGTCTATACCTGTTTCAAGTCTCTGTTTAAAGGTGTTGGCTGTAACTGCATCTGTTACTTTTGTTTTGTGTATAACTGTAGTTTCAATTATTACATAATTATTTGTAACTGATTGACGATGATAATTACTTGTTTACATTAACAAAAATCAAACTTCCTAAAGGATATTTTGTTTCTAAAATGCTCAACAATCATCCCAACGAGATTTCAACCCTAAATAACTGACACCTTTGATCTTGTTTTAATTAATTACTACCCTTTGTTGGAGGCAGTGTTCGAAACAAAGGCATTTATAAGAATTTCGAGCATAAATACGTTACAAAATTAATAAAATTTAAAGTTAATTTGCCTATAAATTAACACAATAAGCAATCTAATAATGCCACAGCGTTTATAAAAAACAACACCCCTTTTGGCGTGTTTTACGTAAGCGTAAACACTAAAAATATGACGTCGATCGATTAACCTAAACACAATTAAATTAAGCATTATTTCTAACCATCAAAACACGGATACAAAGTCACTAAAATGGCAACACCATTGGAATATTTCGTCACAAAAGGGGGTGGGGCGGCAGCGTTTGATGTAATTAATAGTATTTTAATTAGTTTAAAACACATCCCACGTAAACAATATTTATCAAATATATTCGAAATCAACGAGAAAAATCGATTGATGCATGCTACAATTCGATTAATAATCCGCCAGGCCAACTTAGTGCCATACTTCAAATAATGTAACATAAACGATATTTATGCTATTAGTAACCATTTTAATTAGTTTAAGAATCCAGCATACGTTCTAAATTACGCTTGTGTACTGTGATAAATTACTAAAATTGGCTTGAATGCCCAAATTAATAACATTAAACGTCGGTAAATGCACGACGGAGCGCACTAAGAGCGCCATTTTTTATGGGAGAATGGCATGGGCAGAGCACATTTTCGCATAAATTTTATAGTTTTTGAGCATTACTTAATTGTAATTAAGTGACGAACTATTTAATAGTAGTAAAAATGTCATTTTTTAATGGGAGAATGGTAAGGGAAGGAGTGATTTTCCATACATTTTACAGTTATTAAGCATTACTTAACTATAATTAAGTGACGAGCCATTTAAAATTAGTAAAACCTCCATCTTTTTAATGGGAAAATGGCAGGGTAGAAGTTATTTCGAATAGATTTTACAACTTTTAAGCCCTTAATTACAGTTAACCTTATTAAGCAATCGCTCTGAGCCTGTTATATTTGCTTTATTTTCATCTTAACTAAACAGTCGATAGAGTTATAACCCTTAATGGTAATACCATATATATATTAAGAATAATTATATAAGGCCTCATATATTATACACAACAAACACTTCATATATAATTCATAATACGGGAGATAACAGTTGATTAAAGCGAATCACCAACGAGGAAGATAATTTGGAATTAATAGTAAAGTTTCCCGGAATTATCTTTAATATAGGGCATTATTTATTTAAATGCTCCCCATTGCAAGGGAGTAAGAATTCCATTGTTATAATGGATAATCTATACATCTTCATAAATAATTTATCGTGATATTGTATATAATTTCAGGGGGTGTGCGGATCGATAATAGAAGAAGATGTACCCACGATGAGAGAGAGAGAGAGGATGTAGGCACACAGAAAGGGAGAGAAAAACAGGAGGAGTATCAATCTTATCATCCAGGAAATTGGCTCTAATGAAACAAGATAAGAGACATTACCCGAAATACTGAAATATCATGAAACAAGATAAATTCCATAACATCAAGGAACATCATAAATTTAACGTTGACGTATAAGTTGAGTGATTTTGACAACTCACGTTTTTATGATCAGCGTCTAAACTGTCCCACATGGACGCGACAATTTTGGACACTTCACCAAAACTGGCGTTTGGATTCTGTCCTTTGATAGCTGCTTGAGTATCCCGGAAGAAAAGTGCATAGGCAGACACTGGTCTGTTACAAAGGAAAAAAATATATATATAATACAATGGTAAGGAAAAAAAACGAAATTTAAGTTATTTATCAATTTATATTGAAAAGGCAATTACATTTTTAGAGAAATATCACAAAAAGAAGAGGTAATTTTATAAAGAATTTCTGGCATTTTTCCAGAGTCATATCTCTCTTTTTTTTATGATTATTATTGTTATTATTTTCTTCCTCCACTCTCCTCCTTTACAGTCGTATACAACTGGAGTAAGCGGGTGGAGGGGACTTTTCGAAAAGTTTGAATAAATTACTTTGGAAAAACGATTTTAAAATTACCTCTTTAACAATTATGATCTATGAAATTAGGGGTAAATTTAATTCTTTAACAAGGATATAAGATGAAGATCTTATTCTTAAAAGTTGGTAGAATAAAGTTATTTTGCTCCGGAATGACTTCTGGATTAGTTAACGTTCCCTCTGTTTGAATTTTCTGAAGATTACACTAGAAAGAGTCCAACTTGTGTAGTATTTTAGAGCCTTTCTACCTTAATTATCACGTTTTGATAAATCTTGAAGGTTTCTGGGCTTCAAGTGATTAAAATCCTTCAAGTAAGCATTAGATTCCTGTAGAATCCTTCACGGAAGCTTCAGGAATCTTTAAGTACGAGTTCAGGATTTAAAGATTCTTGGAAATCGAATGTTGCTTGAATATTCTTAAAGTCGAAATCGTCAAGCAACATGCTACAATCTTCAAGCAGGATTCTATTTTTTGCTTTCTGTTACGTGTCCTTCTAACTCTGCTTTCAGGATACAGAAGGAGAGGAGGAAGGATACCTTGGTTTCTGTCTATTCCTATACTAAGAGTGAATATAGAAATTATATCTATACTTTTAACACCTGTTAAATATCAGAATATTGATGATGGCGATCAAGATTAGAAGAATTAGTATATTTCATCCCAGTTTCTGTTCACTTGTATAAAGGACAACAGTATAAAGGTTGAATAGAGCCTATACAAGTGTAAAGCTGAATAGTGTAAATGTAAGGCTGAGTAGAGTAAGTGTAAGGCTGAGTAAGGTATGTATAAGAGTGAATAGAGTAAGATGTCAGGGTGAACAGTAAGTATAAGGGTGAGTAGGGTAAGTGTAAGGGTGAATACGGTGATTATAGCTGTAACTTTAGAACATTCTAAACAACATAACGTTGGTAACGACGTTGTTGTTAGCACAGAATACATTCAAAACTTCTTAAGAATATCGAAAAATTGTTGCATCTAGTAGCAAATTAATAGGCAAGGATGCAGGAAACGTCCATTTATAATTCTCCATTGCGTTCCCTAAAAATCTAGAAAGAATTCGAGCTTATAAATAAAATCGTAGAAACCCTAAAAGTATCGAGAAGGGAAAGAGTCTCGTGTGCAATGTAAATTGTAAAGTATTGGCATAAGATAGCAAAGAAAATTTAATCCAAAGAAAAATCAAATTACTTTTCTACAACGTTTTGAAACATAATACATTTGTTATTAATATCGATTTTACTCCGTTGTTACTCTTTGGTTTTACATCTTTCTTTATATATATAATATCTTCTTCTGTAAATTGTTTACCATAAAAAAGAGAGAGAGAGACAGAGGAAGAAGAGCAAGAGAGAAACTATAAAAGACAATTCCAACTATATAGCCTCATAAATGAATAAATTTGAAATTCTATCTGTTAGAGTGGGTTCAACTCTAATAGAAATTTTGATAATGGGATCTAAGAGATACTTCCCCCCTTCAAATGCTGATTTAATAAACAAGTGCCACATATTTTTATGTTCCCATCTATATCACTGGACATAAAAAGGGCATGAAAAGTTAAAGGCATCATTCTTCTTTTTTTTTGTTGGTTTCTTTTTTTGTTCTTGTGAAATGAAGAAGTTGAATAAAACTGAATTTTTATCACTATTTTTCTACAGTTTAGTCTACTTTTATCACTATTTTCCGAATTAGTCTCCAATTTTTATCGCTATCTTTCTAGAGTTAGTCTGTTTTTCTACAGTTTGGTTCGTTTTATTAGTGTTCTCTGGAATGAATTAATGCTTTTAATCAATATTTTCTAGAATAAATATATTTTTGATGCTGCTTTTTCCATTTATATCTCTACTTTTTCTCTAGAATCAGGTCTAATTACCTTTCCGGCTGTTATACATAACAGAGGGAAAGTACTGGTCAGAAATGACCCCTCCGTATTCTCTTATACTTACCTTATTATGCCTTACACCTACCTATTCTGCCTTATACTTGCCATATTCAGCCTTATACTTACTTTTACAGCTCTATTCACTAGTATAAAGGTGAATAGAAGTATAAAAGTAAGTGTAAGGCTACCCCTTATAGAAGTGAATAGAAACTGGAATGAAATACAGTAGAGTCCCGAAAACACGGCCTAATGTGGACCGAAGGGTGACCGAGTTTGTGAAAATGCCGGGTTATCGGGAATGGGGTTAAAAAAAGAATAAGTACGAGTGTTTCCTCAGAAATTACTGTACTGTACTTGTATGTATTGTTTGCTTGAGAATACAACAGAGAATAAACTACCCAAATACCCTTAAACAAAGTAAAAGTACGTCCTTTATGAAGGCATAGAGCCTTTACTACATGAAAATGAAAATTAATGAATACATAGTGTACAGTAATTTATCTGATAAGACAGACCTCAGAAAAATACTTTATGAGGCATAAAGCTGTCTATAATGAAAATTAACTAGGGGTTTTTTCGCCCTGCCAGGGTGTGGCCGAGTTATCTGAACTGCCGGGTTATCGAGTGCCGAGTTTTCGGGACTCTACTGTATTACTAATTCTTGCCATTTTTAAATCATTACCATCAACCCAAGATTTTTACATTATTGGACTCCGAGAAACTTGAAATATCGAGAAATGCAAAAATTGGGGATTTTTTTCTGCATGTATAAAGGATAGTGTGAGGGTGCACCGCTTTGTTCGCACAATTTGAAGCTTAATAACTACTGTACCTTCTGTCGAAAATTTCTGAAATTTCGCAAGGAAGTTAACGTATTAGGTGTCTTTATGCTGTTAAATTTTGAAGGTTAAAGGTCGAGGAGGTGAAGAGATAGAAGGGATCGTCCAATCCCACCCCAGACACTACACGTGTCTGGGGTGGGACTGGACTTAATGAAGACTTTTCTCGTTACAATTTTTTAATCAATGTTTTTTTCTAGAATTTACAGAGATTTAATAAGTTACAGGTAAGTAAATTACTATTTATATGCCACAGATTTACCTTTAGGAGATACAAATGTTGAAAATGAATATTAAATATTAATTTTTGGCCAATTTAATCATTAAATGATACAACTATCTTACTTGATTTATATGTTTATAGCAATCTATTTTAGGAAATATGCTTTTTATCTTGATGTTACGAGTCTAATCGTGTTTACAAACAGAAAATTCATGTTCCAGTACAACTGTAAGTACTGTACTTTAATCTTTGCTGCTTAAGAAGTTATCAGATTGCTTATAAAAATGCCATTTTTTAAAAATTAGTTTTAGTGTGGTTAATCACTAAAATATGCAGTTGTATGCAACAACTGTATGCCTTTAATGATTAGAAACAAACCTAATACACTATTTTAAGTTACAGATGAGAGAAAATTCATCTGGGATCATGCTCATGACAAGAAATTGAGATTTAATTACAGAAAATTCAAGTGTTATCCCACTTGTACGTACTAAAATGCAGCATTTTTAAAGCCTACTATAGTTAAGAAGAAAAACATACAATTCAATATATAAATCCAATCATATTTATAGCAAGAGGATAGTTAATGTCCAACTAGACTGAAGAGGATCCAAGTGAAAACATAAATCTCTTATTACTAAACAAAAATATAGAATTTTACGTTTTATAATAGTCGAAACGGTAGGAGAAACTCTCCGGAAGATGGAAAAGGTAAACCACTTCTTATATATTTAGTTTCACAAATAATTGATACGCGCATACATTTTTACTTTTCCCCCTTTTTTTTTAAAGTGAAACACATATATAAAGAAATTTATGGCAGGGCCATAAATAAAGCAGACATATCATTATATATTAAAATATAAGTGAAGAAAAATGAGATATTTTATTTCGAGAAGTGACCCTTTCATTTTTATAGTGGAGAGAGCTTACGGAATAGGTTTTTGACATCTAAATCCAATCATGTTGTTTTTTCAAAGTTATTTTGTAGTCTGTAATAAAATGGAGTAATAAGCCAATACTTTGTGAATGTAGTCCTCTCTCAAGGGGTTCTTCCTATCTGCATTTCCAAGACGGTTATTTAAATATCACGAGATTCTAAAAATCTTTTGGTTTTTTCCCCCTCTCCCTCCTCCTCCTCCCTTCAGAATCACTAAAATGGAAAGGGAAGAGGAGGAAGAATATATATATAAAACTAGGGATGGGGAGGAGGAAACGAAGGAGTAGAATAAGGAGGAGGAGGAGGAGAGAAGAAGAAGAAGAAGAAGGGAAGAACTTTCTCCGAAGCAAAAATCATCTTTAGCATTCAACAGTTCTATTTTCTTCAAATCTCCATTTGAATTTGTCTCTGCGAAACAACCAATCATGAACGAGTTGCGGAAAAAACCTAATAGAATCTGATTTGAAGTCAGCAATGCATAAAGATTGAAATATTGGAAGTACTAGGCAATTTTCGTTGGTGCTTCATATCCAACCATGTCAGTACCGTGCCATAGACTATAATAAACAAGTTGTAAAATTCTCCTATCCCTCCTGTTTTCAATGTAGATTTTCGATTGAGAGATTGAACGTCTGAGATGGAATATATTTTTCTTTCTTTCTTTTCTTTTATTTTTTTTCTTTCTCTCTTTCCTCCCTCTTACCGGGCTATTCACGGATATTAGATTTTTTGCCAGATGAATACAAAGGTTTATTGGGAAGGTAGTTTTATATTGTCTTTCCCTCTTCCTTCTCCTTCTCTCTGTCTCTCTTTCTTGGTTGTAAATATATAAGAGGGCAGCATTGTAGATAATAGAAATTGTAGTTTGAATCTTACATCTGTCTGATTGTACCCTTGTCAATCACCTTACACTTTAAAGACAATGACTGGCTTTTTTCTTCTTATTCTTCCTCCATCCCTCCTCCACCTTTATCCAATATAAAGGATTTACTACCAATTTCATGCAAATTGCATTGATGAAAAGTGATCTGTTGAATTATTTTGCGGCCTTTGCGTATTCCCCTGGTTAAAGGGATTTATTGTCCTTTTCTGTAAGCGATTCATTTGTAAAAAAAAGGAAAGATAAATACGTTGAAATATTACAATCGAAATTAAGTTTTGCCAGTAAGGATTTCTAAATTATGATTAACGTAGAGGTACTCGTGAGGTTAATTGTGTTTTGTCAATGAGGAGGATTTTTAAATTACTATTAATATATGCGCTTATATTTATACACATTGCAGCGCGTTATGTATAAAACATCTTTTAAAATATGCATTTTACATTTAAATTTTCACAATTTACGCATTGTTTTTAACATATAATTCAGTCGTAACTACTCAGATTAATGTTAAGCATCTTCGAAGTCGTGCTCTTTACAGTTAGTAAACATCACCCCTCTATATCTCCATTATACACCTCTCTCTATATCAACTTAAAGGTGTTGAAACGTAAGCAATCTCTCTAGGTGCTCCTAACTCTCACTTAACGTTTCATTTTGTGATTATAAAGCGTTCCGATAGTGGGCCTATATATATATATCATTCCCCTGCCAACAGGATAAATCACCAGTTTTAATTTAAGATTAGAAAGCGGATTTTTCTAGCTTTGGTTTACTTATTATACTGCAGATAGAGGGAGAGATAACGTGATGATACATGGATCCTTTTCTGTAAAGTGCACCAGTGACGGGGATGTTTTGACGTTGGAAACGTTAATAGAGGTTTCGCAGCTCATTCCCAAACGATATTTTAACTAGTAGCCCAACGTATACGGATGTTTTAACAAGTGATATTTTATAGATTGGTCTCATTGCGATAATAACGCTTTTTACCAACAACACACCTATATACTTAAAACGATTGAAGTCAGGAAGATACAAGGGGATGATAGCGTAGGATAAGGTACACGTCCTGAAAATTCTGACAGCCCTTCGGTTTTGTAGAAAGTTATATTGGACCAAATTATCTGTTGGGTCTTAGATAGGCCATTTCTGCAACTTGCACTCACTAGCAGCAATAATTTATCAGCCTGTGTATGATTACTGTTCCCGAATACAGTGTTCTCCGTTGTCAGAAATTCTGGCTTGGTTCCAGGCTTCACAATAAAGATAGGTCGTCAAAATGAAAAATGATTCCACTGGAGAAATGGCAGTGCATCATAGATTATCCACAACAAACCTGCTTCCTTTATCTTTCCAATTCATCTCGAGATATCCAGCAGTATGACAGTTCTTTTCTCCTGCAATAGAATACACCATTTCTCCACCATCACCCCCCACTCTCTGTAGTAAGGAGAATAAAAATGTAAGGCGCTTTTTCAAGACAGAATGGACAAAATAGCAAAAGATATTCGTTTCGACTCTTTATGGGATCTTGTCATTTGGTTTGGAAGAGAACGATGACCAAAGCAACCTTATTGTCTGTTTTTCTAGATGTATACAATGTCCTATAAGTGAATAATCGATTTGAGATTGTGCAGTTCTCAGCGGTTGTCGCGGTTTTGACATAGTGACCCCTCTCTTTTCCTTCTGAACAATTTAACTGCCCTTATTCCCCAATGTTTTCGTTTCCGCGTGCCATCATCGATCCTTTTTCAACCACTCTATCACTAAATTACCTTATTTTACACCGCTTAATTGTCCTCAAGCACGTCTCAAGACCGTTCCTTAACTATACTTACTTAATTAAACTCTTTTCTAAGCGGTCATTTAATTAAATTAAGCTGGTATAGTGTAGTTAAACCCTCCGTTTTTTTTTCCACATACAACTACTTAATTGAGCTAAAAAGGTCGGGGATTTCTTTATGGAAGCATTATTTTTCCCAAACTTCAAACGTTTTCAATCTTTTATAAGCTCATTTTCGAGAAAAACTCCATTCTTTACATACAATGTGACAGCTCTATGAATACAGAATGACATACAGCATGCAGAGTTGCATAGAACATGACAGTTTTCTCCTTTCGAAATCACATTGGCCAAGATCATTCGAAGCTCCTACGCAAAGCAAGAGCATCGATAATGATTAAAAATGATACACAGTATGTAAATCTACATAAAACATAAACTCGTCCCTTATTGTTTTTTACATATATCATGGTTACAAGCCTGGAAGTTACGCTTTAAGGGGGTGCATTTCATATTTAGAGTGGTATTTTATGAATGGGATGCTTTCTAATTCGTTTGTAGAAGAGTATTGCGATGTTTTTTTGGTTGGAAAACACTCGAATTTTTCTATAAAACTCTCACTCTTAACCTAAAAACAGAGACTTTGTATTATTCTATAGTAATAATACAAAGTAATCCTTAACATTATATAATATAAAGAAACTGAACTGAGTTCTGGAATGAACACTTGTATTATTTCTAATAAAAGCTCGCCTTAACAGTCCAATTTGCGAAAAGTTGAGTAACTTTCCCGGAAAGAGTTAAAATTACGTGTGGCGCCATCTGTTACGAGATTTTATTTTAAAATCGTTTACATCATTAATTATTATAAAATGACAGAAAGCTTAATTTTGAGGACAGAGACGAGTTTTATAGTAAAATCTCCACTTAGCGACTCCATCCCCTTGACCTTTAACCCTCAAAATTTCACAGTTTCGAGGCACCTAATTTCGGAAATTTTCGACGGAAAGAACAGGAGTTATTAAGCTTCAAATTGGGTGGACAAACTCCCGCCCCCACTAAGAAAAACCCCAATTTTTTCAAATTTGGGATTTTTTTTTCAAGTCCAAGAATGTAAAAATCTTCGTTAGGGGGGGTCATTTTTTTGACCGATCTGCACATTTCCCCCCTGTTGTAACAGTAAAAAGATAAAAATTCTCCCATTTGTTCAACATTACATTTAGGAATCTTCCTCCAACTTGGTAGCATCATCATACTTGGCACAATCAAGAAAATTGGATCTCTTCTTCGCGTTTAAAGAGGCTAACTCAATCCTGTCGGTGAAAGACAATTAAGTGAGATTGTAAAATTTGTTTTCCTACCATTTACACGTCATCTTTTCTAATTAATGAATGGCAAAATCGATTTTTCTCCTCACTCTCTCTCTCTCTCTCTCTCTCACTCTCCCGCCTTCACTAAACGAAATATTTCGAGAAGCGATATTTAAAATTAGAATGAGATGGTTACATTGTTCATCTGCTGCTGTTTATGAAGGAAAAGTTAGTTTCGGGCTCAATCAACTTTTACCATTTTGTTGTAACAACTTGTGGCATGCATGATAAATGATTCCTTATCGTCGATATTGCACAAACGGCTGTTACAGACGTACAGACACACTAACGTACGTATACATACACACACACACACACACACACATATATATATATATATACATATAAACCTGGAAAAACCGTTTGTACGACTAATTAAAGTGATTAATAACCGTTTCGGGCGGTTACAATTTTCATTCGACTAAGTTAAATGCAATTAAGAGGGGGGAAAAGAGAGGGTTTCAAATATGATTTAGGGTCTTATAATTCAATTTGGCATCGTTTGTTTGTTAGGACTTCGATTGAAAGCTTTTCAATTACCGTATTCCGAGTTTTGACTCTTCTTAAATGGAAAATTGTTGACAATTCGCTGATTAAAGGAATTGCAATTTTGTTGAGGATCCTTTTGTTTTTTTTTTCTTTTTGTTTAGTAGCTCTTCAGCTTGTTGAAGAGGAAAATTTGTCGTGAAGGATGATTTCTGAGTGGGAAAGTTCCTTTGTACTTTACGTGTGAGGCAAGGATATTTTACGGATAAACAGGGATGTAAAGGTTTAGTTTTTTCTTTTTGAAGTAAAAGACTCGAAATCTGTGTTAGTTCTGTGAAGTAGAAGGCTCTAAATTTGGGTTCGTTCCATGAATTAACAGGTGCTAAATCTGTGATGGTTTCATGAATTATCAGGTCCTAAGTTTGGGTTAATTTTATGAACTTAACCTAATACG
Organism: Centruroides sculpturatus; assembly: GCF_000671375.1. NCBI lineage: Eukaryota > Metazoa > Arthropoda > Arachnida > Scorpiones > Buthidae > Centruroides > Centruroides sculpturatus. The sequence goes on from NW_019384324.1 coordinate 271,327, forward strand.
TCAATGAATTTATGGAGGTATTACACCAATCCTATAATATAAAGCTGAATAATTACTTTACACTCAATTGTAGTGTATTTTTATGGATGAATTTGAACTAAAAATAGTTATAAATTGCTAAATTTACATCATATTTTTCAGCTTTAGGGACGAAAACGTGGCCCAGGCAAGATGGTATGTAATATGGAATGACAGTTTAAGTACTGGTTAACACGAAATCCAGAAGTCATTGAGGCGAGAATGCGCTTAATTCTTAATTAGAGAAAAGGTATGATGATAAAAAAAATAATAAACAATATAAATTTTAGATAATAATAATTAAAGGAAAACGTTTAGGAATGCATAATCACGCTAATTATAATCTTATATTTTCCTTGATGGGGAAGATAAGATTGAAATGACAGATAAGGAGAAGACAATAGCGCTTTTTAAATAGATGTTTATCTGTTTAAAAAGCGTTATTGTAAGGGTAACAGGGGAAATAAATAACAAAAAGCTTACTTTTGCGGTTCGTTTGGATCTCTCTTCTTCTTCTTCTTCTGTACTTTTGGCTTTTTGTGGGTGGTCATTCTGTTGATGGAGCTGTCAATCGGCTCGGGAGAAGGTCTCTTAATCCCTCCGATTAACTGAAAGGAGACAAAAAAGAAAAAAAAAAGAGATTCTTTCATCTATAGTTAGACACAACCAAAAATTAAAGGTTTCGACTGTTATAGATAACAATAGTCCCCTTTGTAAAAGCGTAAACGATGAGGAGCAATCGAAGCAGATGGAAGGGGAGAGAGAGCATCCTTTGTGTCTGTCTCAATTACATCACTAGCACATCATTTATACGTATAGAAATATATATATAAATTTACATCATACCCTCTAGGGTGGTGGTAAAATGTCAGTATCACGTGGATTCCCCTAAGTGTAAGCATTCACTTTGCAATCGTATATTTTTCTATTCTCGATCGAAAATTTGGTCTTTCGCTATCTCCAAACGTCATCGATGTTGGGATGGAGCTTTCTAACTTTATTGAACTTGCAAGCTTGACAGCAAATGTTGACAAGGCGAGTGATAAATCTGGAGTAAGTGAACATCTGTTGTGATGCGATAACTTTCCGTTTGGACGTCGTCTCGTATGAAGTTGCTTTTCAGATTCCTTAAGATATGAGTAATCTAATACGCCTTTTACAATACGGTGTCGACGTTCATTGTCGCTCGTATTATCTAGCTTTTCGTGCGCTGTTGACTCGTACGTTGCAAATGGACGAAAGGAGAGAGAGAGAGAGAGAGAGAGAGAGGGAGTGTGTCTGCCTGTGCGCTTACTTCTGTGTCTTATCTTATTCCAACATGTCCGTTTATTACACAATTTATTCCCGACTCTTTGTTGTCTTCCACTTGTTGCCTACTCTAAAAATTGCCACCCATACGTCATTGTTTCTGCTTCTATTTACCCTTTTCTACGACGTTTAAGTGCTGTAGAATAGTAGAATATTGTATTTTATCCCCCTCTTTTATGTTTTGATTTATCTTTTAAAATTCGATACGTACGCTTAAGTGGAGGAATGAGCCTCCTTCTTCTCCATATAAAGATTGTTTCACCTTAAGGGCTTAGCTGTATACTTCCCCATTTCCTCTCTAGTCACGTGCGAACATTTACCTATTTTATGATGTACTTTTACTTCATTTCGGGAACTCGTCCTTCCTGATACATGTGCCATAACCTGGAACTCTTTGATAGAATGAAATAATATAACCAATCTTGTTGATTTTCGAATTCGACAGGGATATTTCCTTTTAACTTTCTCTTCTTCTTCAAATTGTTTTATGCATCGAAGTTTTTAACTTTTTGCCTTTTGTAAAGTTAAAAAATTCACTTGAATTTTTTATCATTTGTCCATTCTTTCTATACTTTTACTTTTGATTTTTATATAGTTATCTTACTTTAAACTTAGTTCGATAATCCATAAAAAGTACACCTAAAATTACTTAACAGCCCCGTAAAAATATTCCGAAAATTACTCAGGTATCCATAAAACGTACTAAAATTTTCACAGAAACCCATTAAAAATATTCCAAAAATTACTCAACAAACTATAAAAAATATCCTAAAAATTATTCAGTAACCCATTAAAATATTCTAAAAAATCACTAACCCATAAGATTATCTCAAAAATTATTCAAGAACTGAGAAAATATACTAAAAATCGCTCAATAACTGAGGAAATATACTAAAAATCGCTCAAGAACTGAGAAAATATACTAAAAATCACCAAGAAACCCTTTAAAATATACTAAAAGTCACCAAGAAACCCATTAAAATATTCCAAAAATTTCTCAGTAACTCTCAAATAGCCAAAAAAAAAAACATATATTATTCACTAACCCATAAAAACATTCTAAAAATCACTAACCAATAATTTCATCATAAAAATTATTCACTAACCCATAAAATATCTCGAAAATTACACACACATGAACCCATAAAATCTTCAAAAAGTACATAAAAATGTCCCAAAAACTACTCATTAACTCACAACATTCAAAACTCTTGCAGTAAGGGAGATAAAAATAAAAAAAAAAAAAACTAATTACCTGAGTCAAAGGTGTGCTGTCATCACTATCTTCACTTGTTTCGAAACCGGGTGAAGTATGAGTAGAACCAGGTGGCGAGCCAGACATGGGGCTAATCTGAGCTCCCATCTGCCCATTAGTCTGCGATTGATTGAGCATAGGAGAGTGCCCATTAACAATTGGACTGTTGTGTATTGGATTCTGGGGTGGCATCATATGTAAATGTGCCGCTTGCATGTGAGACTGAGACTGAGACTGTATGTGACCACCGCTGTAAATAGGATGGTGATCGTAAGATTGAATCCTGAAAAGACATTCGGAAAATTAAAACTTCTATTTGATTTAATTAAACCTGAACAAACTACATTATCGATTTACATACTGTACATGTAAGGAATGTGGAGGTATTTGTTCATTAACGCCCATTTGCCCTACGTATACGTTATGAGGCCTGTGATGTGGATACTGAGGTTCGATCATTGTCATAGTGTGACTGGAACTTGTAGGAGTCATAACTGGCCGACCCATTGTTTGGCTGCAGGGGGGTGGATCCATTTGGTTGTCTTCGTGATGATTCATTGACTGAAACATAAATCAAAATGATTTTTAATGTCATACTTAGCAACCAATAAATAACTAATGGCGTCGACTATACCTGATGATTGTATACGTGGCAGTTGCTTTCCGCATCTGCAGTTGTTGGTAAATTTAAAGGAGGAATTTCGAACTCTTCGTCGCCAAAACTTGGCGTGTGGAATGTCTGAAAGTTAAAATTAATTATTATTTTTTTCTGGAATACACTAAATAAACTCATATCAGTCTGTACACAACCTTTCTAAACACACAGCACACCAATTCCTGATAAATTATGTCTTCTTTACACCGATAGAACGGGCACGTCTCTAGTGTTCAACAATTATAATAGAAATATATCACTCCCCTGCTAGTTTGACACAGATAGAGAGCAAATTCTACTCGGTTATCCTTCTATGCATACTGTAACAGCACACACAAAATAACAATACTTTGTTACGTTAAACATTTAATCTAGATATGGCCCACCATTATAACACAGGGAAAAAAATTATCTCCGTGTGATATATCTAAGTGATAACGTCACAATAAAAATCCCCACGCAGCTAGTTTATTCGCAAATATCGAAAAATTACCATCCCAAAAATTTTTTCCTAGTCGTTTAGAAAAGTATTAAATCCTTTTACGTTAAACAGAACTTAATAGGTGTTCTTTCCTAGAAGAAATTTAAAGGCAGAGACCCCAGGGGAGAATATAAATCAAAAGAACACACTAATTAAACTCCCTGTTCTAACCAGAAGTAAATTGTTATTATTTAAACACACACATAGCCGCTTTAACAGTGACCATTGAAAGAATAATCATCAACAGAAATTTCTCCAGCATCTGACATTAAATTCCACCACGTTTAGATAGAACTCGGTGATTACAGCTTTCTGACGATGCTTAAGAGGTTCCCCCCATAAGAAATTTAAAGGGTCTACACCCCGGGGAGAAGATAAATCAGAAGAACACGCTAATTAAACTCACCCCCTTCCCATCAGAAGTACTAAAAGTGATAATATTAGAGGGCGAAAAAAACACTATCCCTGTGTGAAAACTCCATAAATAACAAGGGCCTTTTGTTTGCGAATGTTCGAAACAGTGAGAACTTTCACACAAGAATGTTCGATCCGTCTGCGGTTCCCTCTTTCGATTTTGATTAAAAGTGATGGAAATCAGCTCGATACACGCGCTCGCAGTTTTCCAGGGCAGACCACTAAATCCGTAGCGCCATCTGTCGGCAGGGACGATTGTTATAGATTAATATATTCTATCAAAACCCCCTCCTATAAAAGTATTTATTGTATTTATATCGCTTATTTTCTCTCCTTTGAAGGAAGGAAAGAGGAGGGAGGTATAACATTATATCCTGAGCCAGTATAAGAAAATTATATAACATTACGACTGACTCTTACTCTAGAAAAACGGCTTTTTTTTTTGCTTCTTTTTATCTGTAATTTTTCTATAGAAACCTTCAAAAAGCATTATTGGAAATCTTTGAGAAAAATATGAATAAAACATTGAGGTCGAATTCGTTTTGGTCTTTTTTTTTCTCCTTCCTTCTCCTCCTCTTTCCTTCTATCCCGTGCTGCAGCGAGTTCTAATGTCATCTGTCATTAATCTTTAAAGAAAACCAATCAGATATGAAAAGGAGAAGGTAGGGAGAGGGGGGAAAAAGTATATAGGATGGAAGATGGGATGTTGCAATTGTTTATAAAACTGGTTAATCATTACTGTGTTTTATTCCTATTTATAAAAACAAATGCCAAAACCCCTTCCAACTTAGATTATGCAAAGTTTTAACTTAAATTTTTATGAAAAGGAGTAAAAAAAAGGGGGAATTTGTAAAAAGAATAGTAAAAAAAGGGGGGGGGAATTTTTGTGAAGGATAAAGGGGGAAAGATGGGATGTTGCAATTGTTTATAAAACTCGGGTTAATCATTACTGTGTTTTATTCATATTTATAAAAACACTACAAACTCCCTTCCAACTTAGTTTATGCAAGGTTTAGTTTAATTTTTTTATGAAAAATAGTAAAAAAAAAGGGGGGGAATTTTTTGGTGAGATAGAAAGAATCGATCGATGATGTTCACTCTCTCTCTCTCTCTCTTTCTCTTCTAATGCATTTTTATGATCCATTTCTGGTGGAATGGTGTCCTTGGAAAATTTCGGTTTCCTCCCTCTTTGCTATGATGTATCGTATGATTAATTGCATTCCGGGCTTTGATTATTAAAATTGATACTATTGGGGGATCGTTCGACTTAATTAATATGTAGGTTTTTGTTTTAATAATGGCTCCTTATATGTTCTAGTCACGATTTTCGTACCCAGGTTTGGGGGGTGCACCTATTTCAGGCTTATATACTGGACGCAGTTATCTAGTTTGGCAGTCTTTTTTTTCTGGCTTATCTATTACACTGTCTGCTTGCTTCTCTTCATTTACTAGATGTTTTGGCTCTTTTATTGCAATTCTCGTGCTAAATTTTTAAAATATTTTAAGAGTTTTTAGGCAATAAAATTATATAAATTGCTATACAGGCTCCCATACACGTTTTACTCTACATAAATGGCTGGAATACCTTTCTGTACGATTCTAAAATATTCAGTGTGCTTTACATTAGCTTATAAAATTCTTTTCTCTATAACGAGGACTTATAAAATATATTACCCCAATGATATCATTGTATAAATTGTAAGAGAAAGTTTACTTAATTGATGCCGAATAACCTTATATAATCACAAAAGAACACTCGTCTTTCGATGGCGACACAATATCCATTCTTTACTATCATCAAAATATCCCTCTCGTATTGAACAATAACGTTTTATCATCACTAGAACACCCTCTTCAACACCAGTAGTACACTCCACCTTTAAAATCGACAGAACAGACTACACTAGAAGAGAACAGAGCTCCTAAAAGTCACTTCACTAATAACAAGACCACCATTGTTATATATAGCAGAGGAAAACTATGGCTATCGGTTCACAAATGACTCCATCCCTAAGATTTTAACATTTTTGCACTTGGGAGTCCTTAAAACGTTGAGGAATACAAAAAGAATCGGAGTTTATTTTCTGTATGTATGGATGTTAGTGTTTATAGGGGGCGCGATTATGTTCACTCGTTTATGGTTTAATAGCTTAATAACTCTTGTGCATTTTTTCGAAAATTTCTGAAATTTTGCAGGGAGATTTGTGTATTAGGGGCATCAATGCCGTTAAATTTTGGTGGTTAAAGGTCGATGGGGTAGGGAGATAAAGGGGGTTCGTGTATCGTATCTCGGACTTAATGGTGATTTTACTCGTTATTAGCAATTGCGATTTTTTACAAAACCTACCCCTGCCCTCACAATTAAACTTTTTAAAATAATAGTTAATAAAATATCGTAATAGATGGCATCACAAGCGCAGTTTTTAAAGGTCTCCGGGAAAGTTAAGCAACTCGTTGCTGTTTTTTTTAACACGAACTTCACTCTTTAACACCAAGTTAACACAAAGTGGTCGGAGTTAGAGAAAAGGGGAATGAGAGAAAACAAGATCACTGACGACTCTTCTCGTGCTTCACACTTAACCACGCGTTTCGTAGGCGGGAAATCGCATCCAGACGAAGACAACCCCTCCCGTTCCTCCTAAAAAACCTCTATTCTTGGAGTCAACCGGCACAATCCGGAGCGATAACATTCACTATTCCCTCCATAAAAGGAGAAGATCAATACCAATCAAACAGACTGACTGAGTGGAGTGCTGAAAGTCAAAATTTTGCTGACTACTTCTTTTAACAAACACATTGGAGATCCCCGGGGTCTCTTTTCATGTCAACTCGATTTTAATCGATACCCCCGCTACCATAGACGATGCCAAAAGGAAACTTAAAATATATATTATATGCCCCCTCTATTTTTTTGCTAATGGAAAAAGATTCCCCCGCAGTTACACACACACACAACACTATTGTAACCGATTCCTTCTGTACTTTGCACTTCTTGAAAATTTAATAACATTTTAGCAAACCAAGCGTGTTAAGCTGCTCGCATATATATTCCTACATTATTAAGGCTAGTGAGTCTTTGTAAGTGCTCTTCATTTCTTGCCCTCTTATCCTAGTCTCCCCCCTTTCACTTCGGCTCACGCAACATTCGCTGAATTCAAAATTTACTCGGTCTACTCCCCCCTCTGCCAGGCGAAATCATTTAAATTTGCAAATTTTATTGCTGACCGTTGTTATTATGGAAAGTATACTCTCTCTCTCTCTCTCTCTTTCTCTCTCTGTGCTACTAGAGGTTTAATGGAAGAGAAAATGAGATAAATCTCCTTATTAGCATACATTTCTAAAACATGATCAACATATTACATTTTTGTGAGATTGTTTTTCCAATTTTTATAACCTCATTTTTTTCCTCTGTTTCTCTCTCTCTCTGTCTCTCCTCCACTTTGAGGTAGATTGGATTTTTATGATCACGTGAATTCGGCTGCTTTTTTTGTTTGTTAAACACCTCCCTCCCCCCTTTGTCGAAATTAGCAGAATTAATTGAAGGTAAACACTTTTATACGACGATGAGGGTCTTTAAAATCGGGATAAGATGAACGTATTTAGTGTACTTAGTAGCGAGTACAGTAAGTAAAATGTAAAATAAAATAAAACATCATCATCAATTAATTTATCGTCTTAGAAAAGCGTAAAAGAGCAACACGTACTTAGTGTACTTAGTACTTGTTTAGCTTACGTACACTAAATAATACGCGTATTTTTACAGGGCCAATCGTGTGTTGCTCTCCACCCTTATCCAAGATGATAAATTAATTGATGATGATGTTTTATTTTATTTTATATTTTACTTTGTGTACTTAGTGTACGTACACTAAGTAAGTATACTAAGTACTGTACATTGTTTTTTTTTTTGCACACAAGAACAGGGCCAATCGCGTGTTGCTCTCCACCCTTTTCTAAGATGATAAATTAATTGATGACGATGTTTTATTGGGGGGAAAATGATGATAAAGCTTTAACGATTTTAAAACTACTTTTTATTGTTTTTTTTTATGTTTAAATATTAAAAGCTGTTAAAATTTATGTTAAGTGAGTCTGGTGTTATTTTTTTTTACATATTATCACTTGAAAGTTTTAGTAGGAATGGGTGAGTTTAATTAGTGGTTCTTCTGATTTATCTCCTCCCCTGGGGTCTAACTCGTTTAAATTTCTTATGAGGAATCTCGTGAGCATTCTCCCAAAGCTATGACTGCCAAGTTCAATCTAATATGAAGGCATTTAATGTAGTTTTAGAATGTTTCGTGTTGGTAGCTTGGTGTTTAAGGAATCTTTGTTGATGAGTTTTTCAGTAGCCATTTAGTAGAGGTGTTTCTGTTAGGAGAACGTGAGATAAAGTTTCTTTTTTTTTTTTTTCTCTCTCCCTTTCCTTTACGATCCTGGCTAAATTATGATACGGACGGAATTTTTCCACATATAATCAAATAAAACTGAAACTGTTGCTTGTTTATCACATTAGTAAAATTGAAAATCCAGCAACGAGTTGCGTAACTTTTCCGGCAAGAGTTAAAATTACGTGTAGCTCCATCTGTTACGGGATTTTATTTTTAAAAACAATTTTGTTATTAATTATTATAAAATGCCAGAAAGTTATTTTTGAGGGTAGAGACGATTTTTATATAAATAAAACAAATGTAGATGCTGATAACAAGTAAAATCTTAACTCTGTCCCACTCGACACGTGATCCTATCTATCTCCCCCACCCCGTCGACCTTTAACCACCAAAATTTAGCAGTATTATTCGCAATAAAACGCAAACGTACCTGCACAATTTCTGACATTTTCGACAAAAAGCACAGGAGTTATCGAGCTTTAAACTGGATGAACAAAATCGTGCACCCCCACATAAACATCCACACATACAGGAAATAATCCCCAACTTCTTTAGCATATCCCGAGTCCAAAAATAAAAAAATTTTGGTGGGAGGGTCGGTCTTTTATGACCGATCGCCATATTTTCCCCGTGTTTTAATAGCCGGGACAGTAAAAGGTATTGTTTTAAAACGGAATTCTTAAAGATAAATCACCAAAAAATGAAAAGTATTATGGGGTCTTCGATTATTCGCGTATTCTCTTTGTCTGACCAGCTTTACATCAATAAAATTATCTATTTAAATAGGGTTTACACATATTTCTTGCAGGTGGAATACTCCCAATCTCGTCTAGAGATACAATAAGCTACTTAGAAGTGCCTGGGATTATTGCATCTGCACGCAATAAATATGAATCTAAAACGAACAACTTTACGGAATTTTATTACTTAAATTATAATTATAAAATCATATATTTGTTATATTAACACATGTCCAAAACGGAACTTGCCAAACCAGAAGAAAAGTACCGGGCGGTATCGGTTTACACAGGTTTTACTGTGTTTACAATTGAAAAATTACTGTTTTATAACTTAACTTTTTGCTTGTTCAGCTAACGAAGATGATCGCTTACTCCTGATTAATGGCATTTTACTGTACAATGTGTACAGACAAAGTACAGTTATAGTATTACATAAACGTAAGTAAGAAAACTTTTCTGGTAGATCAGATATACGGTCGCGTGATTGTATCAAATCTAATTGCTGCTAGCCTGCGGTACTCGGTTTACTCAGTTTTGTAATTATTGCTACAGAATTAGTACCGTAATATGTGTTGACGTAGTGTAATCGATCACCGATCACGTGACTAATATGTAATGCTATCACCGTAATAAACTTCCTCATTAATATAAAGCACCAGATCACACGACTGCGACATTAAACGACACTGTCAACCCCGCGGATCACGCCATGTCGTAGTAGAGAAAAAGTAAAAAAAATGGCTACAAGGGAACGGCTCTACATTATCGAATTTTCGCTTAATCCCAATCTGCTCGACTGACAAAGTCAGCGAAAAATCGTTCGCTCAGCCTGTCACGTGAACAGATTGGATTTGTGTACGATCGTACCTTATATCGAGGTCTTAACTGTTTTAAAGACCGAACACTTTTAAATCGCTAAAGCGAAAAGAGAAATGGGGAAAGGAAGAGGAGGAGGAGGAGGAGGAGGAGGAGGAGGAAGAGGGGGAAAAAACAAGCGCATTTTTCATTCCTCCTCCAGCGAGTGTTGATAAATCAATAGGGACGAGGACGTTAAAAGCCATCATTAACGTCACACAATCAACCAGTTTCCCTCGCTAATTCGTTTATTAAGCAATTCAAGGATGCAAAACTGTGAATCGTAACGTCCAACAATAGTTCAATTACGTCTGNTAGCAAGTGTATCTACCTTTCAACAAATCAAGATTCCTTCCTGGAGGGCATGGGTCATTACGTTTGTAAAAGTTTATAAAAAAAAAAAATAATAGTAAAAACAATAAAATGATATTTTAAACTATTACTTAACGCTCAGCATTATATTTTAACAGTAATTTTCGTCCCGTATTTGTTAAATAATTGTCGTATAAAACAGTGAAGTAAAGCACCTTCATCTGCAAAAAAAAACACAGAAATTATTTTTAGAAACTTAATAAAAAAAATAAACAATTACGGGGAAGGAACTCTTCGAATCAATTCAGAATTAATAATAATAACACGAGAAAATGTTAAAATTGTGTAAAGGACACATCACTTTTTCATCTCCCCCTTCTCCAGTTTCCTCTAAGCGATTTTTACACAAGAAACGGGAGGAGGATGGAAAATTGACAATAAAAACAGGTGAGAAAATACAATTCGACCACCCCAATCACTTTTACAATTGTAAACAGAATCGTACAACGGAAAGATGCGACAGAAATAAAAGCAAAATCTTACGACAGACAATAATAAATTGCACAAATGTTTGTACTATACATGAGAGAGCGTTCATCCTTTTTATGCAAGGATGAGCGCTCTCGAAATAATAATAATAATAATAATAAAGGAGAAGAGGAATAGAAAAAAGGAAGAAGGAGAGAGAAAGAAAAAAAACAATTATTTATAAAATTCTAATACCGTTATAAACCAGTTTAGCTTTAACATAATAAAACAAACGATGGAAAACAATCGTGGACGATGACCCAATCTTGTCAATGGCTGTTTAAGAATGAGGAAGCGACCACTTTTAACCTCGATTAAACAGCAAGCTTTGCATGGAAGGAATCTGCAACTTAATTTTTTTTCTTTTTTTTTGTTTGTTTCCTTTTCTTAAATCATGAAGTTCCCCTTTCTCTATCACTTAACTGCGCGTTGCTTCAGGAAGTGTCAAACATTGTTATTAAGAGTTAAATGAATTGCGGATGTCACCTAATCAGTTAATGATTTGAGTAGGAATTGCTTCATCCACCTTAAAATTATGTTTACTACGTTAGTGACGAACAAACCGTGTTAATAGCATTAAGGACTTTGCTCCTCTTTTTTTTTTCGTTCTTTCTTTCTTATACGTTTGTGTGTGTGTCTGTCTGTGTTACTTTTTTTTTCCTTTATGTCTGGTTTCCCTAGCCAAGAAAATCGATAAGTTTGTCCCTAGACTAAAGTCATTAAGGAAACCGCAGTTTTTATTGATGAAAGTTGTGATTATCGGGAGAAACTGTATTTAATGATACTTTACCTATTTAATAATGTCTCTTAATGCACGGAGATGCACTTTGATGTTATTTAAGAAGCGTGCAATGATCTGTATTAATTTTCTCTTGTCTTTCTTGTGCTAATTTTTTTCTATTTTTGAAGACAAGTGCGTTGAGGTCAATCGGAAATTTTGGGATCTGCTAGTGCCTTGCCTTCTTAGGAACCTCATCTCGCTGCTCGTTACTAATATTTTTCTTATATATCTGCCTGTAAAGTGAGGTCCTCTATCTGCAGCTTTGTATTTTGGTGAATATACAAGGGTGAAAAAAGTAGGCATTTATTTTAATGCGTAAATTAAATGAGGAATACGAAATAATGAAAGCCAAGCATCTGTACTACTCAGATTCACAATAGTATACCAGTAGACCCCCCTATAACACTGTAGATAATTCCGTGTTTTATGAATTCCATGTTGTACGAGTCACTTAGATTTTACAAATACGTATGCCGGGCTATGAACGGCTCACGTATTTGTAAAATCTAAGTGACTCGTACAACATGGAATTCATAAAACACGGAATTATCTACAGTGTTATAGGGGGGTCTACTGGTATACTATTGTGAATCTGAGTAGTACAGATGCTTGGCTTTCATTATTTCGTATTCCTCATTTAATTTACGCATTAAAATAAATGCCTACTTTTTTCACCCTTGTATATTCACCAAAATACAAAGCTGCAGATAGAGGACCTCACTTTACAGGCAGATATATAAGAAAAATATTAGTAACGAGCAGCGAGATGAGGTTCCTAAGAAGGCAAGGCACTAGCAGATCCCAAAATTTCCGATTGACCTCAACGCACTTGTCTTCAAAAATAGAAAAAAATTAGCACAAGAAAGACAAGAGAAAATTAATACAGATCATTGCACGCTTCTTAAATAACATCAAAGTGCATCTCCGTGCATTAAGAGACATTATTAAATAGGTAAAGTATCATTAAATACAGTTTCTCCCGATAATCACAACTTTCATCAATAAAAACTGCGGTTTCCTTAATGACTTTAGTCTAGGGACAAACTTATCGATTTTCTTGGCTAGGGAAACCAGACATAAAGGAAAAAAAAAGTAACACAGACAGACACACACACAAACGTATAAGAAAGAAAGAACGAAAAAAAAAAAAAGAGGAGCAAAGTCCTTAATGCTATTAACACGGTTTGTTCGTCACTAACGTAGTAAACATAATTTTAAGGTGGATGAAGCAATTCCTACTCAAATCATTAACTGATTAGGTGACATCCGCAATTCATTTAACTCTTAATAACAATGTTTGACACTTCCTGAAGCAACGCGCAGTTAAGTGATAGAGAAAGGGGAACTTCATGATTTAAGAAAAGGAAACAAACAAAAAAAAAAAAGAAAAAAAAATTAAGTTGCAGATTCCTTCCATGCAAAGCTTGCTGTTTAATCGAGGTTAAAAGTGGTCGCTTCCTCATTCTTAAACAGCCATTGACAAGATTGGGTCATCGTCCACGATTGTTTTCCATCGTTTGTTTTATTATGTTAAAGCTAAACTGGTTTATAACGGTATTAGAATTTTATAAATAATTGTTTTTTTTTCTTTCTCTCTCCTTCTTCCTTTTTTCTATTCCTCTTCTCCTTTATTATTATTATTATTATTATTTCGAGAGCGCTCATCCTTGCATAAAAAGGATGAACGCTCTCTCATGTATAGTACAAACATTTGTGCAATTTATTATTGTCTGTCGTAAGATTTTGCTTTTATTTCTGTCGCATCTTTCCGTTGTACGATTCTGTTTACAATTGTAAAAGTGATTGGGGTGGTCGAATTGTATTTTCTCACCTGTTTTTATTGTCAATTTTCCATCCTCCTCCCGTTTCTTGTGTAAAAATCGCTTAGAGGAAACTGGAGAAGGGGGAGATGAAAAAGTGATGTGTCCTTTACACAATTTTAACATTTTCTCGTGTTATTATTATTAATTCTGAATTGATTCGAAGAGTTCCTTCCCCGTAATTGTTTATTTTTTTTATTAAGTTTCTAAAAATAATTTCTGTGTTTTTTTTTGCAGATGAAGGTGCTTTACTTCACTGTTTTATACGACAATTATTTAACAAATACGGGACGAAAATTACTGTTAAAATATAATGCTGAGCGTTAAGTAATAGTTTAAAATATCATTTTATTGTTTTTACTATTTTTTTTTTTTTTATAAACTTTTACAAACGTAATGACCCATGCCCTCCAGGAAGGAATCTTGATTTGTTGAAAGGTAGATACACTTGCTATTCAGGAAATGATGTAGGCCTATATATATATATATATATACATGTATGCATGCATGTATATATTTATATTCATTTGGCAGAAAGTTGAAACACGTACTGTACATACTAGCCACGAAACTGAAACTTGTCCTTACTCCCTACGAAACAGATCATTTCTTTTACTATTTCTTACAGAAATAAATCCTTTGTCTACTAAACCCTCCCCTCGTTTTTACCAATAAAACAAAGAAAAGAGTACTTTCGAAAGTAATTTTCACAGATATTTACGTGTTTTATAAACGAATTTCTACGTTCTTAACTGTATAAATTACTTTAATCGAGATGGAATTATATCCAGTTGCAGGGTAGCCCTAAAGTAAGTTAACTTTATCTTTTACAAAGGTTTTTCAGCGAATGTATATATGTTGATTAAGCAATTTCGGGGGTATTTTTAATTAGTAAATTAATTTTTTTTTTCGCTCTTTTCCACATCAAATTAGTTCACCCTCCCAGAAAAAAAAAGAAGTATAATAGTTTAACGTACAGACAAACTGGACATGAAAGTTTTATGAATGCATAAAATGCATTTTTTATTACGTGTTACATCCTTCAGAATATCCAGCAAGTAAAGAATGAGTTTTTATTAAAAGTAAATAGCTAATTTTAATTTTTAATTATCAATTTATTGTCTTCTCAACGTCTCCAACGACCGCTGCCCTCCCCCATCTTTCAATGGCTCCAAAAAGATTAAAAAAAAAAAAACAAAAAAGAAAGAAAAGAAGAAGAACTTTTCTTTATAACTTTATTTTTTTTTTTGTAGAATTAAAATTACTTTGAAGTTTTAATATAGATTAATTAATCTCTTAATGTACAACAATAAAATGTTATTACAGATTAAACGTGTCTTAAAAATTAATTGTTGTCATAAATGCTAGAGGGATAAAGTGAAGCAGCGGTCGTTAAGGAATTTTTATAAATAGCTCTACTTAATGTAATTTCTTGATTAACCATTCATGAATAATTAGAAGAATTTTTCATGTTACAATAATATTAATCATAGATTTATTTTGCAATTGGCCCTGTTTATGGAGAACAAGTCGACCCTGACTGGTCGTTCACCCCCCGGTGAAGGAAAGTGTGTACGAAGGACGAAACTGTAGTTCGAGTTTTAGGCTATTTTTAGAACGGAAAAGTGACGTAATTTTCCGTTACAAGTAACACGCCGATGATATTTTGTTGTCAGATTTTATACCCCGATGAATTTCCCAAATATTCCAACGGAGTAAAAAGGGTTTAAATTGGAGTTTGCTACATCGAAAATTGATCAATCTGTCGCCTGGTTTTTTAGTTTTTATCAGGTCGTAACCCCGACAAATATACTTGAAGTTCCTATGCGGAATGGTTTGAACATCCGATTTGTAATTGCGAAATTGTAAAATACATTTATCTGTATCGGAAAATCGTAAAGATATACGCTTTCTGCGTACACTTTGCTGTCAGGAGACTAAAATCTGTAGTTAATTAGAGTGAAAACAGCATCTTGTATCTATTCTGAAGGGAATTTATACCATCCTTCAAGAAATCTAAGTGTAAATGCCACTTCGTTTTTGCGCTTGCAAGTTATTTCGTTTGTTCATTCCGAACATAAACTTATATCGATTTTAAAAGCTTCGTTTTAATTAGGGAGAAATTGATAGTAGATTTGTATCTGTTTCCCAAGCTTCACTTTGATCAGAATGAGAAGAATTTACAGCCATTTTGAAGCTTCATTCAAGTGAAAATAAGAAGAATATTTGAAGCCATTTTGAAGCTTAATTCAGATGAAAATAAGAAGGATTTACAGCCATTTTGAAGCTTAATTCAGATGAAAATAAGAAGAAAATTTGAAGCCATTTTGAAGCTTAATTCAGATGAAAATAAGAAGGATTTACAGCCAACTTGGAGCTTCACTTAACCGAGAATAAGACCTAACGAAATCACATCTATTTCTTTAGAAACTGCNAATAAAACAAATGTAGATGCTGATAACAAGTAAAATCTTAACTCTGTCCCACTCGACACGTGATCCTATCTATCTCCCCCACCCCGTCGACCTTTAACCACCAAAATTTAGCAGTATTATTCGCAATAAAACGCAAACGTACCTGCAAAATTTCTGACATTTTCGACAAAAAGCACAGGAGTTATCGAGCTTTAAACTGGATGAACAAAATCGTGCACCCCCCACATAAACATCCACACATACAGGAAATAATCCCCAACTTCTTTAGCATATCCCGAGTCCAAAAATAAAAAAATTTTGGTGGGAGGGTCGGTCTTTTATGACCGATCGCCATATTTTCCCCGTGTTTTAATAGCCGGGACAGTAAAAGGTATTGTTTTAAAACGGAATTCTTAAAGATAAATCACCAAAAAATGAAAAGTATTATGGGGTCTTCGATTATTCGCGTATTCTCTTTGTCTGACCAGCTTTACATCAATAAAATTATCTATTTAAATAGGGTTTACACATATTTCTTGCAGGTGGAATACTCCCAATCTCGTCTAGAGATACAATAAGCTACTTAGAAGTGCCTGGGATTATTGCATCTGCACGCAATAAATATGAATCTAAAACGAACAACTTTACGGAATTTTATTACTTAAATTATAATTATAAAATCATATATTTGTTATATTAACACATGTCCAAAACGGAACTTGCCAAACCAGAAGAAAAGTACCGGGCGGTATCGGTTTACACAGGTTTTACTGTGTTTACAATTGAAAAATTACTGTTTTATAACTTAACTTTTTGCTTGTTCAGCTAACGAAGATGATCGCTTACTCCTGATTAATGGCATTTTACTGTACAATGTGTACAGACAAAGTACAGTTATAGTATTACATAAACGTAAGTAAGAAAACTTTTCTGGTAGATCAGATATACGGTCGCGTGATTGTATCAAATCTAATTGCTGCTAGCCTGCGGTACTCGGTTTACTCAGTTTTGTAATTATTGCTACAGAATTAGTACCGTAATATGTGTTGACGTAGTGTAATCGATCACCGATCACGTGACTAATATGTAATGCTATCACCGTAATAAACTTCCTCATTAATATAAAGCACCAGATCACACGACTGCGACATTAAACGACACTGTCAACCCCGCGGATCACGCCATGTCGTAGTAGAGAAAAAGTAAAAAAAATGGCTACAAGGGAACGGCTCTACATTATCGAATTTTCGCTTAATCCCAATCTGCTCGACTGACAAAGTCAGCGAAAAATCGTTCGCTCAGCCTGTCACGTGAACAGATTGGATTTGTGTACGATCGTACCTTATATCGAGGTCTTAACTGTTTTAAAGACCGAACACTTTTAAATCGCTAAAGCGAAAAGAGAAATGGGGAAAGGAAGAGGAGGAGGAGGAGGAGGAGGAGGAGGAGGAAGAGGGGGAAAAAACAAGCGCATTTTTCATTCCTCCTCCAGCGAGTGTTGATAAATCAATAGGGACGAGGACGTTAAAAGCCATCATTAACGTCACACAATCAACCAGTTTCCCTCGCTAATTCGTTTATTAAGCAATTCAAGGATGCAAAACTGTGAATCGTAACGTCCAACAATAGTTCAATTACGTCTGAATTATGGAAGTTCATTAAGTTTCCAGTTAAGCGTTGTTTAAATAGAATCAATAGCTGAAGACATAAACAGCAGCCGTCAATGCAAAACCTCGTTAGTAACATCCAAACAATCCCATTAACTATGATTGCTACGCAATGCACTCGTAACACTCTATCCAGTGATTAAAATACGATGGTATATGGCGCAGTTTCCATAATTTCCGGTTATGGTTAGTTCTGCTCGTTATCATTCGCTGCTATACGCTATATACAACGCCTAGCACTTCACCTAACCCCGCTATAGCGCCGAATTGACGCAGATGCCACTTTTAGTATTCTGTTGCTAACTTCATTTCTCTAGTGGCAAGATATTGTGAAAGTTTCTTAGCCATCTCCAGAGGGGAGGGAGGAGTCGCAGAATGGTTTCCAAGATGATATTTAAAGTAAATTTAACTTTATAAGTTCCACTTAAATGTCGATTAACATAACTGATGCTATTCTGATGTACATAAAACGTCTAGGGATTGGTAGAGAGCCGAGTCAGGTTCTCTCCACCATAACCTCTCTAAAGTTAATACATATATTAATTTTTTCGCAGCTCTCATTTATAATGTCTTAGAGAAGTGTCTATTATCGTTAAGGTAACGAATTTTACATTTCGTAGGTCCTAATAAATGTTTTAGTGGAGGTGGGTAGAGACATTCAATTTTTCTTTCCTTACTTTAAAGGTTCCCTCCTCCCACTACGAGAAGATTTATCAGTAAATTTAGACTTTAAAGACAGGCTGTTTCATTCGTTTCTTTAATAGTACACTGGCGCAAAAAGTTTAATACTTGTTTATTCATTAGATAAGATCACTAAAGACTTCCAAATGCAAATGAACTAAGTTTTTAATGTCATAGATCTTTCGAAAAACTTTTTAAATATTCATGATTTTTTATGCCTAAATAATGGCAAGAATTATAAGGAAGTATTTCATTTCTTTTTTAATACATTTCTTCCTTCTATTTTTAAGAAATTATGTCGATTTGTTGAAGGATACTTGCCAAGAAATAAGAAATATATTTTAACTTTCCCGCCTGTTATAACTGGGGGAAAAACGGGAGGAAGTCGGTCAGAAATCACCCCCACTCCAAGATTTTTCTACATTCTTTTGGCCTCGGGGACCTTGAAATGCGAAAGAAGTTTGGGGGGTTTTTCCGTATGTATGGATGTTAGTGTTTATACGGGGCGCGATTATGTTCACCTAATTTAAAGCTTAATAACTCCCGTGCCTTTTGTCGAAAATTTCTGAAACTTTTCAGGGAGGTTTGTGTATCAGGGGGAATGTTGCTGTTAAATTTTGGTGGTTAAAGGTCAACAGGGTGAAGAGATACAGGGCTAATTCTCATATGTATAATATGGTCAGACTTAGTGAAGATTTTACTAGTTATAAGCATTTTCAATTTATTATAAAATCTGTCTCTACCCTGAAACTAGGTACTGTACAGTAGACCCCCTATAACACTGTAGATAATTCCGTATTATATGAATTCCATGTTGTACGAGTCACTTAGATTTTACAAATACGTATGCCGGGCTATGAACGGCTCACGTATTTGTAAAATCTAAGTGACTCGTACAACATGGAATTCATATAAAACGGAATTATC